>NW_008631440.1:0-1485 GCF_000691845.1 Merops nubicus | reverse complement strand
GCCGGCGTTGGAGCTGCGGAAGGTCCACACAGAGGGCACCGAGGGCCAGGACGTGCCATGTGAAGGGTCGTGGAGGCTCAGTGCAATATGGAAGCGGGCACTTAACCAAGCGAGTCCAGCGGCGGAAATTACGCCGTGTAATAAACCAGGAGAGGGGAGGGGAGGGGAGAGGAGGGGAGGGGAGAGGAGGGGAGGACTTCAGCCCTGGCGCGGCATGGGGAGCTCCTGCCGGCACTCACCGGAGGTGGCACAGGCCTGGCACCCAGCACAGCTGAGCTGAGCCCCGGGGTGATGCTGGGTAGCGGGGTGATGGCTCGGGGCCACCAGCCCCACATCGGGGAAGAGGTTCACACCTCCTGTGTTGCCAGCCAAGGTGCCAGGAGCTGGGTGGCACGTGGCCCACTGCCTGGATGGTGATCCCCTGACAGACAAGTGGGTCTTGGGAGCACCACCCTGTGAGGGGACACTCTGGTGGAGGGGTGGCCCTGGGGGGAGGCTTGCCCTGAGCTCCCCCTGTCCCATGGTGGGTGCTGGGGGAACTGGTGGCACTGGTTCTGGCAGCAGGCAGGGGACTGAGCCATGCCACATCAAGCTGAGCTGTGCTGTGCCCACCTAGGTGGCATGATGTGCTGAGCTCTGCTGAACTGAGCCGGGCTCAGCTGTGCCACAGCTGGTATGACATCTCCAGCCACACTGAGCCGAGCCAAGCTGTGTCAAGCTGTGCTGCATTGGGCCTAGTTGAGCTGAGCTGTGCCTGCTCTGGTGGCATGATGTCCCAAGATTTGCTAGACTGAGCCAAGCCAAGCTGTGCCAAGCTGAGCTGAAATGAGCTGAGTCAAGCTGAGCTTTGCCTGCTTAGGTGGCATGATGTCCTGAGCCATGCTGAACTGAGCTGTGCCAAGCTGAGCCATGCCCACCTAGGTGGCATGATGCCCTAAGCTGTACTGAGCTGAGCCAGGCTGCAGGTGGCATGGCATTCTGAGCTGTGCTGCACTGAGTTGAGCTGAGCCTTGCTGAGCTAAATCGTGCCATGCCGAGCTTAAATGTGCCTACCTAGGTGGCACCACGCCCTGAGCAGTTCTGAACCGAGCTGAGCTGAGCCATGCCGTAGCTGGCATGATGTTCTGAGCTGAGCTGTGCCTACCCAGGTGATATCAGGTCCTGAGCTGTGCTGAATCGGGCTGCTGAAGAGAGCTGAGCTGAGCTGAATCATGCCTATATAGGTGGCACAATGTCTTGAGCTGTGCTGAGCTGAGCTGTACCAAATTTGGTGGCATCATGTCCCAAACTGTACCAGGCGAAGTCTTGCCTATACCTAGGCACAGTTTCCCGAGCCAGGCTCAGCTGAGCTGAGCCATGCCTAACTAGGCAGCATAATGTCCCAAGCTAAGCCGTGCTGAGCTGAGCCTTGCCTACCTAGGCATGATGTCCTGAGCCAGGCTCAGCTGAGCTGAGCTGTGCCTAACTAGGCAGCATAATGTCCCA
>NW_008631439.1:8791-9498 GCF_000691845.1 Merops nubicus | reverse complement strand
GGGATCGGGTGTCGGTAACGACAAATTCCCTCAGGTAGTTAATTCTTTTTTCCATAGAGGTCCATTTGGTCAGGTGGCATTCAATATCATCCTTAAAGGGATACATGGTCTTTATGACTGACTGGAGTCACCTCCAGAGGCTGACAGTGTGGGTCTTTCTCACAAATGCTTGGTCAATGCCTCCATCTCTGGACAGGGATCCGAACTGCCTGGCTTCCCTACCATCCAGGTAGATGCCATTGGTAGATGCCATTATCCCAGCATCAAAGCAGCCAGGTGTTAAGTGGCCCACCTTCATGATGGCTAAAGTCCTTTCTCACATTTCTCAGCTCCTTCATAGCCAAAGGTTTAGTGGTGACATCAGCATCTGATGAATCCCCATCAGAAAAGTCTAGTGTGAAAGGACTCAATTTTTGATCATCTGAACCTTGGGGAGCTGTTGAAGGACCAGCTCCGTCATCATCTGACAAAACAGAGCGATCTGGTTTTGTTAGGTGTTTCTTTTCTGTAGGAGTGAGGTCAGGCTTTGCATCTGCTTCTGACTCCGACCCTGATCCTGCTTGAGAGGCACCTTTGGTTTGTTTCCTTTTCTCACTCACAGGAGCAACCTTTAGTGATGCAGATTGAGGGTGAGTGTCTGCAGGGATGTTGGTGTAGCTGTAGTGTTTGGTGTTGGAGTTGGGGCAGCAGCAGGGCTCAATGGGGGG
>NW_008631439.1:7331-8711 GCF_000691845.1 Merops nubicus | reverse complement strand
CCCTAAAGCATACCCCCCCACCACCCCCCCCAGTCGACACCATTTCACAATATTCTTTTGAAATACAAACAGAGCCAATAAAAGATTCACTGCCGATGACACAAACAGCATATTTTTTTGATAACTAGCATAATGAAAATCACAATCATATCAAATATTCTCAAAATGGAATAGAGTCGCAGAGTCTGGTGGTGTCAGAGCATTGTGAGGAGCAGTAAAGCTTCCCCAGGCAAAACCAAAAGTATTAATTTTAAAAACAACCTGGTAGTACCATGACTATTTTGCTGCCCAGTTCAGTAAGAGATAAATCAGCAAGAAACCCCACAAAAAAACAGTGGCCTTTGACAAGCGGCAAAAGCCCATAAGTCTTAGATGGACAGTGAGAACAAGCAGACCATAAAAGAACACGTATGGTATGTGAGGTCGCAGAAAGGCACTTATTTCCAAAATAACCTCTGATAAGACACATACCAGCACAGGCTTCACAAACTCCATGATGAAAATGCTCTGCTTAAGTTTCAAGCCTTAAAAGCAGTTGGAAGGGAAAAGGCTGATATTTCTTTTAACAGAGTTATTCAGGCAATTAATCAGATCTCTGCCCTGCCCCATGTTGGGCACCAATAAATCTGCTGCTGTTTGGGGTCAGGACAGCCCCCAGAACCAGAGCAGATGCTCTCTCTTAGCCCCCTTCCCCCATCCCCAAAAAGGGAATAAGGGAGAGAGACTTATTGATAAGAGAACAGCTTTAATACTACCACTAATAATAATAGTAATGATGATAATAAAATAGACTATGTAAAAAATATATACATAGTTAGTATTGAATCCAGCTCCCCCTGATGGCAATACATCACCATCACCCCTGGCTGGGGAGCAGCCCCCAGGGAAGGGGGTCCCAGGCTGGACTCAGACACAGATGGCAACTGGTATTCTGCCAATGACTAGGCCTAAAACAAATGATACAACCAGCTGGAAGACAAACCAATAAGTGGACTGTATTGAATACAAAAAGGACATTCCATGAATGATCGCTGGGGGTACAAACAAGTCAGTTAGTTCACATACAACTGACATTACCCCCAATGATCCCAAAAAAGACATAACCTGACCGCTAGGTGGTAGTAGCAAAGGTGGTACAAGGAAAGAACCAAGGTTTTCCATAGATGTAATGGGAAACGGCCAGATCAGGAAGTTGAACACATAAGATAAGGGTAGCCACATGGCCAGCTCTCACCCTCTTAGCCTGGGTTTCCAAAGGTCCAAGCTGACTAGGGCCCAGCTCCAGGGAGGGTCAGGAGGGCCTTCCCCAACCAGGAAGCTCTGTGGAGTGCATCCACATCACGGGCAGACACTCCTCCTTTCCTGCCAGTGATCCCCGCT
>NW_008631439.1:2937-7238 GCF_000691845.1 Merops nubicus | reverse complement strand
AGGCAAACTCACCACCTCTTTATGAAGGACTGTGGGAATCACCCATATGTCAACCTTAATTCGGGGCTCAGGGTTCAAACCCCAGAATTTCAGACTGGGTACAGGAGATGGATTCTGCAACTCAGTTCAGAAACACAGGACTTGGGATTAAAGGCAGAATGGATGAAGTCCTCCTCAGATACTGACCACTGCAGCCAAATCAGCCAGCAGGCCAGCAGCAGAAGATGGAAGAGCGAGAACAGAAGGGGCGATGGAAGGGCTTGTCCCTTTCCATCCTTCAGCTTTTACTGGATATGCCAGCTGTGGGATGGAATACCCCACTGGTGAATCTTGGGGTCAGTTATTCTGTCTGCTCCTCCCTGCAGGTGTGGGGTACTCTCTGCCCCCTCCGTGCGGGATCCAAGCTTAGCAGTGGCCTTGGTCTGCACAGCAATCCCTGGCAGTAACTGTAAGCATGAAGTCTTATCACTGCTAAAACCAGACAATGTACAAAAACACTGCTTACTTCAGACAGAGCAATCAAGTAGAAGAGCTTTAGAAAAAAAGTAAAATCATTGAGCATAACCAGCTCTATTTTACTCCAAAGCAGGACACTGCTTATGCACCAACAGGGACTGAAATCTTTGAAATTCATATATTTGCAGTGGGATTTAGCATTAGGGTGTATTCTGCCGAACAATTCCATATTTCCTTCACATAACATGGTTTTCCATTTGAGTTCTTGGAAAATGTCTTTCTCAAAGTTGAGAGCACTCTAAGGAGATAACTATCACAGAGTGAAAGATTAGCTCCTGGATACATCAAAAGACTGTAGGCCACAGATTTGGTTTACTTTTCTCATATAAACTGAAGTGGCTGAGCATAAAGGTTCATTTAGTATTCTAACCAGTACTTTGCATGTCCAAATACTCAATGTACACAATGTAAACATGGCAAGTATGTTCTTTTGCGCAAGACCCAAGGACCTCAATGTAACATAAGCAAATGTAAGCACCACCAGCCATGGAAGCTGCAAAGCTAGTGAAACTAGAGGATTCAAGAACCAGCTGCTTTGTAATTAGCTTTGATATCTGGAAGAGTAGACTATAACATGTACACAGGAAGGCAACATCAAACTGAATATGCACTTATAATTACTGTCCACATGACTTATTTAGCAGTAAAATATGTTCCAAATAGTTTCTCAGGTCATTTGAAAAGCTTAATGAAGCATCTGTAACAAAGAAAATCATAAACCCAGTTAAGCTGACACATCAGGAACAAGAAGACCCTCATTCATTTGTTACGCAACTATTGTTTTGTGACTAAAGCAAGATTGAGGCAGAATAATAAATATGTACTTTATTGTAATAGTAGAAAAACTTCCTCACTTCTGTCACCAGCCTTTTTATTACTTTCATTTTCTTCTGCTGCTAATGTACTTTCTCATATCATTTTGGCTTCATTTCTCTGCTATAATACTACTTGCTCCCAGACGCTGTGCTGATAGGAGTCCTAGAATTTAAAGAGTAAAATAGCAGATTTATATTTTTGCAACATTCAGAGACTGTACATGTTACTAGGCTGGGGGCAAAGGAGAACTTCTAGAATAAATTTCATAGTGGAGTTTGACCATTATGAGCAGATCTATGCATATTTACATTGCTTGCAGCTGTTTTACAAGTTTGCCTAGCAAGCAGACGTAAAATGCAGAAGGTGATAAATGCTTTCCTTTCATTGACTCTAAGTTGTTTGCCCTCTGAGGCCACCAGGAAGCTGGGTCTGAAGACAGATGAATAGATTATGCAATCTCAGGAATGATGAAGAGCTGCATTTCTAGTCGCCATCTGGTGGTTTCCAGTACAATGGCAGGTAATTTGGAAAAGAATCTCTTAATGTTAGTTGTGGTGTCACAAGATTCACAGAATCACAGAATGTTAGGGATTGGAAGGGACCTCCAGAGAACATCGAGTTCAAGCCCCCTGCCAGAGCAGGACCATCTAGTCTAGGGCAGGTCACACAGGAATACATCCAGGCGGGTCTTAAAAGTCTCCAAGGAAGGAGACTCCACAACCTCCCCGGGGAGCCTGTTCCAGTGCTCTGGAACCCTTACAGTAAAGTTCTTCCTCATGTTGAGGTGGAACTTCCTGTGCTCCAGTTTGTGTCTATTGCCCTGTGTCCTGTTGTGGGGCATAAGTGAGAAGATGTTGCCCCTTCCTTCCTGACACCCAGCCCTCATATATTTATGCACATTAGTTAGATCCCCCCTAAGTCTTCTCTTCTCCAGACTAAAAAGCCCCAGTCTCTCAGCCTCTCCTCATAAGGCAGGCGTTCCAGTCCCCCAGTCATCCTCATAGCCCTTTGCTGGACTCTCTTGAGTAGATCTCTGTCCCTCTTGAAATGGGGAGCCCAGAACTGGACACAATCCTCCAGGTGAGGTCTCACCAGGGCAGAGTAGAGGGGGAGCAGGACCTCCCTTGTTCTGCTGCATACACTTTTCTTAATGCACCCCAGGATACCATTGACCTTCCTGGCCACAAGGGCACACTGCTGTCCCATGGACAACTTGTTGTCCACCAGGACTCCAAGGTCCCTCTCCAAAGAGCTGCTCTCTAGCACATCTCCTAACCTGTACTGATGCATTTTATTTCTCCTTCCCAGGTGCAGGACTCTGCACTTATTCTTGTTGAAGGTTCCTCTTGGCCCAGCTCTCCAGTCTGTCCAAGTCTCGCTGAATGGCCGCACAGCCTTCAGCTGTATCAGCCAAACCTCCCATTTTCGTGTCATCAGCAAATTTGCTGAGAAGACACATCATTGAGGTCATTAATGAATATGTTGAACAGGACTGGACCCAGCACTGATCCCTGGGAGACTCTACTAGTTACATGTCCACAATGGTGGACTTGGCACCATTGATCACTACTCGTTGTGCTCTATTGTGCAGCCAGTTCTCGACCGTTTTAAAGGATTGAGCCAAGTGCAATAAACATCAATGTAAACATTTTATTGACTTCTCAAGGAGGTGTGTGTGTCACTAGACATGTAAGAATAGCATCTACTAAGTGATCCTAAAATATATTTTTGAAAGTATTTATTACAAAGTTCTAGCTCTCATTAAGTGAGATTTTCTCTCCTTGCTCACTCTGTTAAGTAATTGTATTTCCTACTGTCTGAGAGAACATACTTTTTTGACCAGCCCCGCTTTAGTGGTCACTCTGAAGTATTTTTCCACATATTGCTTACAATTTTTTTTTGCTTAATTTTATGGAGATCTTGTCTTTTAAGTAAGTTTTTTCCAAGTGTTGACATGATTGCTTAAGATCACTTCCCTTTTATTTGCATTTACAATTATGAATAAGTGTGAATGGTTGTTTACAGCCCTCCATCATTCATCAAGAAGTGCCCTGGAAGCTGAAAAGACACTTTCAGTTGGGGATTATGTTCTCTGTTGGTGTTGAATAGGACAACCACATTTCTAGTCTTTAAGAACATGATGAAGTCAGAGGGCCACTGAAAATCCTCTTTTCACATAGATACATTCTTAGGCTGAGAAACACAATTGGCAAACCACAGCACAATCACCAACTGAAATTTTTACTGGACTTGCAGTCCCTCAGGAAAGATTGAGATCTTGGCATTGAAGAGGATGTGCTGTTCCTAGTTAGTAACTAGAGAAAGGGACCGGTGAGCAATACCTAGATTACTGATTTACAGTCAATATAAGTAAAGTAGGCATTCTTCATCTCTTAGAGAGGTTGTGGAAAACCTGGAGGGGAGGCTGTGAAGGACCAAGCCATGAATGTTTGTCTCAAAGATAGCCTTGGATGGAGGACCACACGTGTGGAAGAGCTGTGTGAGCTAGGCAGAACATGTCTGGGCATGCACCATGCTGTCAGAAGCCAAGTACGTGTGTGTTTGAGTCACGGTCTGTTCCAGAGGAGCCCCCGGGCACACCGCCAGCCTGCCCCCTACCCCTCCCCGGGCCTGGGAGGTGCAGCATGGGTGTCTGCATGGGACAGGCCCCGTGCCCAGGGCCCGGCAGCCCCTCCGCCTGGGTTCGCGCAGGGCACCTCGAGCAGGTGACACTTGTGTTTGTACCTGGGTGAACCTGAGGACTTGTGATGTCAGTTCCCAGCTCGGACCAGTGTGGACATTGCTCTTGGTCTCTCTCTCGAGCTTTTTCCTTCCCCTGCACCACGGACTCGCCTGCTCATGGATCTCTGGCCTGCTCACCGCCTCACTCCTGCTCCACCGTCCACCCCTGAAGCTGAGACGGCTCCAGCCCGATGGCGCGCTGCAGGACCGTGGTGGGAAATGCTCTG
>NW_008631439.1:0-2880 GCF_000691845.1 Merops nubicus | reverse complement strand
GCCGTTTATTTTCACTCTGTGCTATCGCTACTCTTTTCTAACATTTTTCTTGTTTTGTAATAAGAACTGTATTGGTTATACAGCATTTGACCTCGCTTGTGTCTTAATCTTGCCTCCTGGGATCATATCGAAACCTCCCCTGACATTGGATCGGGACGGAGGCAAAGAGCTAACTGTCAAGCTAAGGATCTGGAAAAGCAGTAAGACAGATGTGATAGGTCTATGGAGGATATCACTCCCTGAAGTGTCTGGGTTAAGCCTCCAGCCCTGAATGAGGGTTGGCACATGAATGATGTCCACAACTGGGCAAGAAAGACCCTCCTGATTGCTTTTCACCCAGGGTCTGGGCAGCCTTGGGTGGGAACTGATTAGGAGATCACCACCAGGTGCTCCTGTCTTCCACATTACCTTGGAGGTGGGGCAAGAAGGCACCTCTATAAAAGCCGACTGCTTGATTTACTTATGCAGTGCATGTGTTGTGTGAAAGTTCTGGCTATTGAAAGGGCTCCCTGACTCTTTACAGGAAGTGGAGTTTCCAGGGTGGCCCAACAAGTTTATTAATTTCTGTCTCATGGCCGGATTGATTCTATCTCCCATGTCTTGGATCCTTAGTCAGCTTGCTCCCTTCTATACGTCTTATGTTGTGAGTAAGTGCATTATCTTATTTCTCCCTCCACTGGTTTGGCTCCGTGGGTCTCTGGCATATGATTTAAGAGAAGATGGAGGACTTTGGTTATTGGTTTTCCCATTAATGATACTATCCTTCTATGTTGGGCAAGTGGTCAGCAGAAGACTTCCCAAACTGGGAGAGTTTAGATAAATTTGGGTTCAAGGCAAAAGCTAAGCAGTGGGAATATAATAAAAAGAATGATTATAACAGGTGTTTAACCCTTCCTGGGTAGGAAGGAAGAGCAAACATAGAGAAAGGCAAAACCTGCTAAAGACCATAGCTTCTTCAGATATTGCAGTTATGATTTTAGACTGAGGAAAGCTTTTTTGGACATGATGATCTGCCTCTGATTTGTGTAAAAACTGCCACGTATTGGTACTCTTATACAGTAAAGAGGACTGTGAATGAGTAAAGTATCATAATGTCAGAATTAGTAGAGTTTTATAGTGTTTTGAGAGATAATTTAATTGTTTGTAAATAAACAATCTTGATTCCTTTTATTGTCCAAATATTTTTGCATATCATTACTACAAGGTTTTATCAGCATAGGAAATGGAGCAAGTAGGAAAAAACTACAGACACATAATAGAACTGTGTACGTTTTTCTTATAGTGTCAGTATACATCAGACTCGGTGGGTTTCAGCAGAAGGATAGCAAGTTATTTAATGATTTTTATGCTTCCTTCTTTTGCATCCTAGCATAATTTTCCCTTGAAATAATTTTCAGCTTAATTTATTGAGAGTCCTAATAATCTTTTGCTCTTTCACACTGATTCTAACAAGCTTCTGACCTGAATCCTCATGTGTTCCACATCATTTCCTTCTGGAGATTACCAGGCCAAGCCGAAGAGTAAATGAGTTATAAGGTCAAGAGATTCTCACTGTGAAACAACTGCTGAATTCCTGGTAGCTATGATTGCATCTTTCTATTACATCTTAATCACTATTTGACAAATTATAATTGGAGATTCATAAGTTAATATGACTTATTTTAATTAAGACAATATGTTGCTTCACTACAGGAATATTAAAAATACACAGGTGCTGAAAACAGTAAATATATCTTAAAAGACTGCTAAAATGATGAAGCTTTAACCACAGGTGACTTCTACAGATATAATCTCTGATTTAATGGTGGGTACAAATCATCACCTAATAGTTATAGGAGAGGGAAAGTGTATTTGAAATTAATATTATTATAATTAAACTCCAAATGCTTTGAAGCCTTTAGAAGTAAAATTTTAAAAATCACAGAGGAGAATTTAATAACTTTACAAACTTTACTATAAAATATCTTAAAAACACAATGTTTTCTGTTCTTTTTACTCATATTATTATATTTCTAACAGTTGAATACTGTTTATGTGAGTAGTTATGTTCTCTCCAGAATAATCTCTTTTGCTACTTATAGTCTAGGAACCAAAATGTTCAGAAGCCCCTGCTATAGACATTATTTCTGTCTTTTAACCAGAATCAATGACGTCACCTCTTTGATAGCAGAATCTGTCCTAAAAACAGTAGTTCAGTTTTTGTTTTGCTAAGTTTCTTGGGTTGGTTTGAAATATTCTTTGTGTGCAAGGGAACACCCAGACCAGTACAGTTCAACTTGCAGAGTTTTAGTGAGGTTGTATTAAGACACACCAAGTTCCACAAGAGTAGGAAGGAGAGGGACAAGTCTAATACTTAAAGGCCACCCTAAATGATTAGTTATTCATTTAGCATTCAGATTTGGCATTGAAAACAGAGCAAGGCCTTAACTCCTGCCCCTCTATCATTAGGAGGAGAGTATAATCACTCTTTCATCACACTCACTATAGGAAATGTACCTTAAAGTATTTACACTTCTGTTTGCCTGTCAAAGCTATGCTTTATATTATGATCTCAGAGTTTGCTGAAGCCTTAATAGATTCAGTTTTTGCAGACCTCATGATCAGGCAGGAAAATGTCTGTTGTTCCCATCTTGGTGATACAGAAGGTAAAATAACAATCTTTACTCAATTTCACATGACAGTGTGTAGGAATATAAGGAATACAGAGAATGTGTTGTCTGGTAATCTTCATTTTCCTACCAAGATAAATACTGCTTTTTCTAGAGACTAGTGTAAAGCAACCACCTTCATGTCAACCACTTGTATAATAGATGGAGTTGATTCAAAACACAAGACAATAAAAAGATTGTACTCAGTTGTGGTGGTTTAAACCACTTTTAT
>NW_008631438.1:24305-95049 GCF_000691845.1 Merops nubicus | reverse complement strand
AGCCTAGACATTCTATGATTCTATGAAGAGAGGAGCATTAAAGCTTCTTTCTTGGGCAGTGGCTTCATGCTGATGAGCTTCCTGCCCACAGGTTTGGTGAGCCCTCCTAGTTCAGTAAAGTGGATGTCAGAGGTTGGGTGGTGTTTCCTTTTTCTGTGCTGTCTCTGTCTTAATGTTTCTGAACACTTTAAAGCTTGTAGAATTTTCATTATGAAGACTTGCTGTTACTGAGACCAGTGTTTTATAAATATTTTTCTGTTGTATACTTGATTCTTTTATTTATTCTGTAATGAACATATTAAGTAATATTCTTTTTAAAGTCAAATAGCTGGGCTATGCTTTGTCTGTTCTGGCACTGTTTCCATGAAATGCATTAATTCCAAGTTGAAAGCCAGAGTAAGTAACATGCACTGTACTAAATGAAATTTAACTTTTACAGTTCTCAACCAGTCTCAAAAAATTCCAAGTTCTGAAATAAGCTTCCTCTTTTTTTCCCCTAACTTGGCCAAACTGAAGAAACAGATTTGGGCCTATGAAGAAGTGGCTTGTATAAAAGTGCAGATGGAAATAAAAGGATATTTTGTTTGTTGTGATTCAGTTCCTGAAATACATACTCTTCTGAAATTATGAATCACACCTGAAACCAGGTCCATAATTTCTTTCCTAGTAAGGTGACCTAAGCTAGTGAGGAAAGAGGATTTTAGACCAAAAGCATCACTCAGAAAAGGTGCAATTGCTTGTAAACAGTTTCTTCAAGAAAGGCCCTTAGGGACTGATTCTGATTTGAATGTCTGAAGTGTCATAAATTCTTTTAAGTATCATTGAAGGAATGGATTCATTTCATGTATGAAGGTTTCCAGTTTTAAAGGCTTGGTTCCTCTTTACCAGCAGCATAATACCATACCTGTTGCTGGTTGCCTGAATAAACATCACCGTTAAAAAGAGCTGTATCAATGAATAATGTACAAAGATGCTTTGTAGTGTTATGTGCTGGAGAGTTTTCCATTGAACAAGCTCAGTGTATGAAATAAGATGGAAAGGGCTCTGTGTAAATGAAACCCACAGTTGTTACTGAGATGTGGATGTATGAGTACTCTCCTTTTAGTGGCAATTAGTGGCACTTAAAATTGTAATGTATTAAATGTACCATTTGCAGCCTGAAGGATCTGCTTTGGGTTGAGGCTGTTTGAAGTAACAACTTTTCCTCCTCTGTACACATGTGCAGTCCTGGGACTTGTTCTTCCGAAATGCTAATGCTGGCCAAGCATGTGACCCCCATCTACCAGATCAGCTGGACAGAAAGGCATCATATCTCCAGAGCCATGGCCTGGCCCAGACACCAGCTAAAGCTGAAAAGGTTGTTGAAGATCATCTTGCTGTGCAGTCTTTGATAAGAGCATACCAAGTAAGTGTACTTTGGGGTACGTGTGAGACGCCTCTGTTTTGCAAACAACCTTTTTTTTTGCCCTTTTTTTTTGTTCTTGTTTGTCTTCTTGTCTTAACTCCTGGCTGTTGTCTTGCCTCTGATCCAAAATATGCTGGATTGAGACTGGTGTGCTCCTCTGGTTTGTCAAACTCAGGATTCAGATTACCCACAGCCCTGCTGATGGCCATCTGACTTAACCTGGGTGCTCTTTATGGAGGTAGAAGTTTGTAAAGGGAACATGAATCTTTTTTTTTTGCCTGCTTACCAAGAACAGGAGTTAAAGATGTCAGAATTTAGCCTTTACTATTCTTCTGTCTCACTTGGCTGTATTAGGAAATTTTTGTGTGTCTGATACAGCAAGTTATTTGATCAAACTTGGAAACTTAAGTTATCTGAAATAGTTTTGCTTCATATAAAGGAAGTATTCCTGGATATACTGGTACTAATGGATCTCCTGATGTGTGCAGTGAAATAAGAACTTCTTGCTCTCTTCAGCAGTAAACTTTTCCATGATCCAAGCCTGGCTTTGCCTATGGGAAAGTTTGTGTTACAGTTCTAAATGTTACTTCCTTTCTTTAAGAAAGGAGGAAATGTGTGTGTCTTCTCATACATGTAGTCTGGATTTTGAGATTCCTGATTTGAGCAGGATTATAGGTAAAAAGAGTGAGTAGAAATAATGAATTAATCAGAAGTTGAATTCTGGGAGGCTGACATGACTGAATTTGGGTCAGCTTTGATGAATCTCTTTTAGAGAGGTATTTGTCAAAATTGACTTTGTTTCATACTCCCATTTTTAAACTCTTTTATTAAATTAAGAATTGAGTCTAATTTCCTTTTTTTGCTCTAAAAGGAGGATTGTGGAAATAGGACAATGGTTTTGGTTAGATGTTTTATAAATTGAAAACGAGCTTAAATATTTTTCTTTATACTTGTATTTAATATCTTAATTTCAGTAAAAGGCCTAAAGCCAGTGTGAAACAAAGAAAGAAATAAATGCTAAACATGTAGGTGTGTTGAGCAAAATATTCCTGTTTGATTTTTAAATTGGAATTGTTTGCCTTTGTTTTATATAAGTAACTCCTCAAGAAGCTTGCTACAGTTTGACTTGAGCAGATCTGGCCTGCCCTGCACTGAGAATTTTAATTCTTGTTTGCTGTTCTCAGAGGAGTAGAAGAAGAACTTTTTTATAATTTTATTTTTTCTGTGCACATCACCTTGTCACTGTTGATTCAGATAGGAACCATGTTATTCCAGCTGTTGGACAGGTTTTGTAAAAGAGCAGGAAAGTTAGTGCATATAGAGAGATATGAAACTCTTAGAAATAGCAGTATAACAAGCATTTCAGCCCATTCACTTTTGCTTGCAGTAAAAATTTGTTGAAGTATTAGAGAAAATTGGAGAAAGTTAGGCTGCTTTGACACTATTTACCTGAGCATTGTTTCCTGTATTGGAAAGAGTTTGCTGCCCAATTCAAGTGTCAAACCAAGCAGTGAAGGGCTCTGTTTTTAATAGGTACTTAATACCCTCTAAATTCAGTGTTGAAGGGATAGGATCAATTTGTGACCTTTCCTTTGCCTGATAATAAAATGAAATGGAGAAGGATAGGGAATTTTCATTTCTCAGACCTGTCAGTATTTTCTGGTTTTTGTGGTAGACTGCTTTGTGGTCTGTTGAGCTGGGCTCCTGAAAAGGCAGCTCATCTATTGCTTTTCCTCATGCACAGCACTGGATGCACAGAAAGAAAGATTGCTGGTGAAGTGTGTCTGCTTAACAAAAATTAGTCTAGATAATTTATTGAATCTTATTCTGTAGTGTTGTTTGGGGTTTTTTTTGCATCTATGTCTAGAAAATACGATTTTAAAGTCTAGTTTCAAGTAGCTTGTACTTGCACTTAGTCAAGTTTATGGCAACTGATGAAGATTTTCCATGCATGTGTTTTCACAAGGTTGATCTCTGATTTTTTCAGTTGTCACAGTTTTCTGTAGTCAGTGAAAGAAGTGGAAGTTATTTTTAATAACTTGATATTCAGGAAAATACTTTTAGTTAAAGACCAAACTGCTCTTGGAGTGTGGCATGGCACAATGATTTACTGGTTTGCTTTTCTGGGTTTTGGCATTCTTGCTAATCCTCTTCCAATTCCTCCTAATACTGCAGAGCAGATGTAGCTCAGGGAGGTGAATTCTTTCCTGTTGATGGTGCTTGAGACAGAATTGTTTGCTTAGTTCCACTCAGATGGACTTTGAGCTGCTGTAAACAATGAGGTGGCACAGATGTTGCCGTGGGCATCATTTGGCCTGTCAGAGTTTTATTACTGGTGATTCATGAGATACAAAGAACCTCAGAGGCCAGGCTGAATTTACAGGGCTAATGGTTCTAAAAAAGATGCTGTATTTGTTTGCTAATGAGGGGAAGGCATTTTGTAGTGAACTCTCAGGCAGATATAGAACATTTACAAGTGCTTCTTGATGAACCCCAGTTTAATCACACTCTTATTACTGTGAGGTGCATCTTGTTACTGTGAGGTGCAATTCCTTATTAATATTGCAGTTTATTAATATATTTTTTTCAGAGACAACAAGGATACTAGTAGTGTGAATAAAATTCTACCCAGGGGATCTGAAGGAAAATATTAAGGAGAATATGTTAATATACTCATGTATAAAAAGCTTTTAAAGGGAGGTGAATTCTTTCCTGTTGATGGTGCTTGAGACAGAATTGTTTGCTTAGTTCCACTCAGATGGACTTTGAGCTGCTGTAAACAATGAGGTGGCACAGATGTTGCCGTGGGCATCATTTGGCCTGTCAGAGTTTTATTACTGGTGATTCATGAGATACAAAGAACCTCAGAGGCCAGGCTGAATTTACAGGGCTAATGGTTCTAAAGAAGATGCTGTATTTGTTTGCTAATGAGGGGAAGGCATTTTGTAGTGAACTCTCAGGCAGATATAGAACATTTACAAGTGCTTCTTGATGAACCCCAGTTTAATCACTCTCTTATTACTGTGAGGTGCAATTCCTTATGAATATTGCAGTTTATTAATATATTTTTTTCAGAGACAATAAGGATACTAGTAGTGTGAATAAACTTCTACCCAGGGGATCTGAAGAAAAATATTAAGGAGAATATGTTAATATACTCATGTATAAAAAGCTTTTAAGAAGCTAATTTGTTACAAGAGAATCAAGCACAAGAGGAATTATATTAAAAAAAAAGATTTTCATTTGTGGCTGTATTGAATCAGTTATTTCTTCTGTAGCAATGTTATAAGTTAATATAAGGCACTAGTTTTTAGCAGCTTGTGACATGCATTAACACAAGTTGTACTGATAACTGAAAGGTGGCTGAATTCTCCATTGAATTGGTGTTCTTTGGTGTCTTGAATATCAATCTGATCATAGATGAAATTCCCAAAATTTCATAAATTTCAATAAATGCTACCTGAAGTGGAGCAGAGCCAATGAAGAGTGATCCCTTCACTTCCAATATAAACTTTTTCAGCACCAATCTGTTTTAGGTTGGCAATGCTGTATTTTAGTATTCTGCAGGTGTGGAAAGAAAGATTTGGGCAATAAATATGAAATGACTGAATTAGGAAATTCAGATCTATAGACCAGCCATAGTTTCTTAGTTTTACCCAGAGATATACAGTATGATATTTAGTAGTTTTCTTTACTTAAGCTTCAGTGTAATTCCAGTTGAAATTGCATGTCAGAGAAAATAAAGTTTGTATTCTAATGACTATTCAGCACTTTGTAGTAGAGGTGTTATTATATCCAGAGATCTAATGCTCATTTCCTGTTCTTAGGGGAAAACATGGGGAACATGAACCTTTTGTGACATGAGCGACGTTTGCTTGTCTGATGTCATGGCTTATATACACACTATGGAGAGATACTTGATTTTCCCCTTTGACTTTTGTTAGTATGATTTTGTTTTTCTCTCACTTGACTCCTTTTGCAGATCCGTGGCCATCACGTGGCTCAGCTGGATCCCCTTGGAATTCTGGATGCAGATTTGGATTCATTCGTCCCCTCTGATTTAATCACCACCATTGATAAGCTCGGTGCGTACACTCACTGCCTTGTCATCTGCAATGCTCATTTCTCTCTTGTCTCTTTGGGCTGAGTTGATTTAATAAGACATTTCAGGGAAGCTTCTGCCTTTTCTGCTTGCTGGTATCATGAAATAGTTTCTCTGAGCATCTGTAAGGAGGTTCACATTTCAGGATGACAGAATTTCTACTCTGAGATCACAGGTGAGGTTCCTGTGAATTCACCTTCTGATGAATGGTGATTGTAAACACTTTATAAAACCCACAAATCATATGGGTTTTGAACCACACTAGAAATTAATACTAACCCATACAGTAGGTTGATTCTTGGCCTTGAATTACTGTTATACCATTATGCTTGATACTTTTTTTTTGACTGGGGACATCTGAAGGCTAGCCAGTAGGGAAAACAAAGTGCTGGGTAGAGGAACTTAGGGCAAATTTTATACTAAATTTGGATTCTATCTTCTGGTAACTTACTCCTTCCGTATGACTTGAAGAAGTCTATTTGAAGACAACGTGGAAAGTGTAGAATTCTTGACTTGTGCATATAAGGCAGTGGTGATCATTTTAGTTTACTGCTGGAAGAGTGTAATACACTAGGGTCTGCTCTTGCACAGGTTCTTCTGGTTGCTAAGAGGGCACGTCTTTGAGAAATTGCATTGATCTACTTCTTTGCTCCTCTCTGCTTGGATAAAAAAACCATCAGATTGATTTTTCTTTACTCTTTAATCAACCTGGTTTGTTGGAAGATGGGTTTCTACTTGATAAAGACACTAAATCAGTTTTTATTTGGTATGTAGGAAAGCTTTTTGACATAAACCATAGTGCAAGTGGTGGATGAAACACTTTCTGCTTAATTTTATTTTAACTAGACTACTGCCTCTTTGCTGCTGTATTTTTCTGTTTCTGGTGATAGGGCAAGAAGCATTTCTGACCCTTAAGTCTGTAAATAGAGAAGTGCTTACGCAAATTAGGGGTTTGCTTTGAAGTTTGTCAGCTTTAATTAAAGGAAAGAAGTAGCTTTTAGAAAATAGATTACACATTTAGTGAAGAAATATAATTTGTTTGGAGCATGGGTGGCTGCTAGCATGTCATTATAAATCTATTTGAACTCCACAGATAGGCTAGAAGAGTGTTGAGACTGGTCAGAAGACATCATACTGAAGCCCTCATAAGCACAAGAAAAATGCTAGAGATTTGAATGAGGGGTGTGTTTGTGTGTCTGAGTGTAATTGAGGTCATATTGGAGTTTCTGAGGGCAAGTAAAATTTCTAACCTAGTCTTAGCACAGCAAAAAAGAAATGGTTCTCAAATATTGCCTGTCCTTGAATGTTCCAGGCAGGAAACTTGTGCAGAGTCTCTAGGAGTACAGAAATTATTTTTGTGTTTGATTTTTCTGTGCATTTTCTTTGTCCCATCTTCTGGTTTCTTTCTTGAGAAACCTTCTGGCAAGAACTTTCTTGAGGGAGTTGCCTGTGAAAGTGCAGCTAGTTACAGGTGTACCTCCTGCACAGCTCACCTTACAGAACTGCTTTCAGGAGCTCTTGGATTTCAGTAAGGTTGTATCTCTTTAAACATGAGGAGATGCTTCAGTAAGTATCCAGTGCTGCAGTACAAAGCACAGATGTTCGTGTGTGCCTCGATCTCTCCTGTGTGTGGTCTGGTTTTTGCATGACAGAACATGAGGAGCCTGTGAAGTCTGAGGGAAAGTCAGCAAAGGAAAAGATTTTTAAAAAAAAAAGATGTTGGCACTGCTTTGTTTCAGATGACACTAAAGACCTCCCCTTTGTCCCTCCTCCCTCCTCTTTTCTCTTTTTTTTTTGTTTGCTTGTTTTTGTTAGTGTTATAGAAAATCAGAATTAATTTGTTGCTGGAAAAACCTATTAAGGTACCAAAAAGGAGAAGCAATGGTACATAGACACTTTTTTTTTTGGTTACTCCAGAGCTGACATTTTAATAGATTATTTAAGTTATTATTAAAACCAAAATTAATATTTTAAAATATATTACTTCAGCATATTTTGTGCTTTAAAAATAATATATTTTATTACTGAGAGTGCTGTATAGTAAAAGTAATGGCAACATAATCCTATGGCCTGACTTGTACTCTAAATGCTGAATTCTGTTATTTAATCTTTAAATTGCTTCTTCATTTTCATCTGAAGAAAATTTGTTTAACAAAGAATGCAGAGCACTATTCTATATTGATTTCAGAGTTATGTGCAGGCTGTCATATCAGTGCTGAAGTGGGTGCCTGCAGCTTATCTGGAATCAAGATAAAGAGTTCAAAATTTAAAACAAAGAAGCTATTTTTAGTTTTTAAAATACTTCGGCATGTGCATGCACATGTGTAATTTTTATGTATATATGTTTCTGTAATTGTCTGTAAAGTGTATTATGAGTTTTATACATCTGCTTCTTCAAATGATAAGAAGCTGTTTTTTCCTTTCTTCATTTAACAGGTCTAGGTTAAACTTCACATTGCAAAGCCTTTAACTTGGATTGATCCCACTCTTTCAGTCTAGTCTGTTACCTATTTTGTCTTTTGCAACTGCATGATAGTTAAATATTTACTTTAACCATAATCTCAGCCAGAAGAATTTTAGGTAGGTCTAAGCCAAGATGGGACAATCTGCTTAAACAAGCCTCTGCTGGAAATCTGTCAGTTTTATAAAGGGTCTCTGATGGGGAAATAGAGCTGTACAGGTCATTACATGGCTGGTTCCAACTAACTTCCCTTTAGGGAGAAAGAGGGTGAATAGATACCTTGGAAATTCTACCAGAGTGTTTACACAGTGTTACATTGAACATGTTCTCTATTTTCTCTTGGTCTATCTATTCATGTATAAATTAATCTAGTATGCTTCCATGCAACTGGTCGTGTCTGTGAAAAGTGGTTCTTTTTGTGTTTGTTGCTCATGATAGGACAAGGAAGAAATCCCAGTCATTGCAGTTAGTTATTTTTCTGAACAGTGAAGTGCACAATGTCATAGGGAGGGTTGATGGAATATGTGCTAATCTGCTAAAATATTAAAAGGTTTGGACACTTTTTTTTTTGGTTGTTCTGTTTTTATTTTGAGTTGTTCTGTTTGAGCATTTAAGAAAGAATCATTTGGTACTTCTAATCAAACAATAACTAAAACACTTCTTTTTAAAGTCCAGACTAAAGTGTGTTCATTAGTGGATGCCTCCAAAATATTCACATTTCCAATGTTCAAACTGCTGCCTTCTTTCTTAATGTTATTTTATTAAACTTAATTTCTGGTGTTTTAAAAAACAAAGCTGGTTTCCTTTTTTGTCTCCTGCTTTGCTTCCCAAATCGATAATCTACTTGTTGCAGCGTTTTATGGTTTGCATGAATCAGATTTGGACAAAGTCTTTCAGCTGCCTACAACCACCTTCATAGGAGGAGAGGAGAACTGTCTTTCTCTACGAGAGATCATCAGACGGCTGGAGGTCAGTGGGACGTGTTTGGATTTGGGGTTGTTTTCATTCAGACAGGAGTTAACTTCTTCCAGTTGTCAGTCACAGAAAAAATATAAAAAATATCTATTATTAGTAGAGCATTTAAAGAGAAGAATTCAAATGACATGAAAAATAATGCTTCTAGAGTTTCTAGAGATGGCAGCACCATTAGTTTCATTGCTTGGATATCTGAAATACATAGATTAGGGATGAGTACCTAAGAGGTGAATATGGTAGAATACTAGTTCAGGCCCTTGTGTAAAGAGCTGTTGTTTAAAAGGAGTAGAGCCTTTAGAACTTGTCTTTGAAATGTCCTACCACAGATCCACCTTGCATACAGTACTCAGGACCTGCAGGGGTTGCTCTCAGGGCTGTAGTTTCAGTGAGACTTTTACCTGAGTGAAAGTATGAGGGTTGGGTACTAAATTCTTGAAAGCCCAGCTGTAGCTTGTAGGTCCTTCTTTTCCATCCCAAATCCTTCCTGTAGAGTTTCATTATCTGACAGGAAATATGGCTATGCTATATGAAGTCATCAAAGCTAAAATAATTTAAAGCAAAAATAAATTTAAAGGAATAAATATAATTACAGGGCAACTCCAAATAGCAAAAGAGCAAGTAGGAATAGTAATGGATTTGCAAACTGCTGAGTTAGTGACTATTGGATATTCCTGATTGCACTTTTTCCCAGGTTTCAGAGGACTGAACTTGTAGAGATTTCTGTTGCATGGTAGTGAAATTCCATTGAAGTAAAAAGGGCTAGGGGTGAGGAAGTATTTTAGAGGATGAAATATGGAACTGAGTTACACAAATATAAAGTAAAATAATTACTGAGCATTTAAGAGGAGTCCTGGCTTTGACATGTTGCAAGTGTGAGAGGGTGTGCTGACTTGCATGTCTGACTGTGGCACTGGCTTAGCTGAAGCTTGTTAAGTTGTTAAGCCACAACATCTCTGTCGTAGGTTTGACCTCTCTTATGTGGTTTTTGCACTTCTGGCATGTCTGTGCAACAGTTTCCAAGAGATAATCCTTAAAATTGTAATGTGCAAATAAATGAGCAAAATCTAAAAGCCTCAAGGAACTGGTTTGTGTTGAAGAGAAATAACCCTCTTCTTCCTAGAGCCCTGTGTTTTGGTGGATTTTTTTGGTGTGTTTTTTTTTTTTTAATTTTGTTTTTGTGTGTGCCTTTGTTGTTTGTTTTTTTTTTTTTTTTAATTGAAGTTAACATTAAATTCCTTTTTAGAGGCAGTAGAGACCACATACTATGTGTTCATAGTGGTTTTGTCTTAAACTCACGGTAGGTCTTACTTCTGTTGTCTCATATTTTGGACACATGTTTCCCATTAAATATTCTTTTTAAGGTAAGAAGAAAATTTTTTTTTAAAAATGCAACAGGGAGATAATATTTCTGAAGTGTCTTTTCATTTTTCTCTGTCTTTTTTTTCTGGTCTCACCTGCTTGGATTCTTTTTCAAATTTCCAGCCTTCTGAGACTTGACAGTTGTCAGATAATTTGCGTGAGGCTTCATAGATTTCTTTTCATTGTCTTTATTGCTTGATTTCAGGTAATATTTAAAAAAGACAAAGTAAATCTTGATAAATGACTTGAAATCTTTGCTGGTGTATCTGAAGAAAAGACTCTATTATGCCTGTAAGAACAGCAGCAAGTTAATCAAATATGCCAGTCAGTTTAAGGCAGGTGTATTTGGCTTATTTTCTTACCAAATAGGAATCATCCTGATTCAAGATTTTGAAATGTTACTTTATAGAGAAAGCTTTATGGCACAAAACTAGATTCAGTAAAATAATGTATTTGCTTATAAGATTGCAGTGGAAGAGGAAGAAGACAATAGCTTTTAGAAGAGGGGCATACACAAAAAATAGGATTTTAAAAAAAAAACACATTTGTTTCTTTCTGGACCATTAACTCCTAAAGCTTCTGTGTTGGTGTTTCCACATCCTAGAATACCTACTGCCAACACATTGGCCTGGAGTTCATGTTCATCAATGATGTGGAGCAGTGCCAGTGGATCAGGCAGAAGTTTGAGACACCAGGAGTGATGAAGTTTACCAATGAGGAAAAAAGGACTTTGCTGGCGAGGCTGGTGCGCTCCATGAGGTATGGAGCTTTGCTGGCCTGGGGCTGGAAGCTGCTCTGGGGCTGCTGGGTGGAAGCTGCTGTGCTCTGGGGATTGCTGAGCTGGAGGTGGAACAGTCTAAGTGAAATCTGCAGAGTAGGTGGGTGTAGCTCACCTGGCTGTGATATCAAGGGAAGGTGTATGGTGTGAGGTACGTCAGGGTCTGTGTAGTGACTTCTTGTATTCTGTTTTCTTAAAAGGTAGGTTGTGTTTTGCAACACTTGCACAGCTTTTAGTGGCACATCTGGCAATGTTTTCATTGGCTAACAGAGTTATACTGAGAAAAAAAATTGTTTCAACAGAGTAGTAATATGATCTGTGTTAAAGATTCATAACCTGTTTCAGAAAACAGTTGTCAGAGCAGTTTTGGATACTAATTATCTGCTTTATTCTATCTACTATACATCTTTAGTAGCACATGATCAAAAGGAAGACATCCTAACAATCAGCTCAAGGAGAACTTTTAGATGGGTGAAATGTTGACTTGAGTGTTGTCTCACTTGCTAGGATGCTAACAGTCCCTTTGGACAGCTCTGCCAAGGTGGGGCTGGATTTGAGAAGCATTGTATGATTTCAGGTCCTGGTTTTGCCCTTTTTGAAGTATACCAAGATGTGCTGTGCTGTTGCATGACCTGGCAGCAGGAGTTTTGGTCTCTGCAGTATAGGAAAACATGTTTGGAAATAGCTTGGAAGCTGTTGGAAGTACCATGAAGGAGCCAAACGTTCATCTTCTGCCAAATTAATTGTCTGATGAAAATGAAAGAAAAAAAGTTTGACATAAATTTCTAAGCAGCCATGTCTAGCATGCTTTTTTTTTCCCCCCCCTGAAAATGAAAAAAAAATCTGTTTTTGTGGAAAACTGATTGTGCCTTGAAATTTGTGGCTTTGTAAAGTAGATAGTCATCATTTTGCTTAAGAATACTATTTTCAAAAATGTTCATTCCAAGTCCTACATAGTTCAAGTACTTCAGTCTGAGTTTTAAAGTAGATATTCTTGTCCTTTGTTCACTAGTAGGTTATTGAACAAATGGTAATTTTCAACTCTTACTCTTGTAATGTACTTTGAGCTACTTTATGTCTGCATTAGTAACTAATTAGTAACTAACTAGTAATTAATGCATTAGTATGCATTAATAAACACATTAGACCCTGAATATGTAGTGTGATCTGGGCATCTTCTTAAGACTGTGCTGAGTCAAGCATTTCTAGGTTATCCCTGCAGCTGCAGAGGGGAGGGGAACAGCATGTACACTGCTTTGATTTGCCATGCAGGGCTTGCTGTTCACGTGGGACCACACTTTCAGTTTTACAGAAACTGGCATAGCCTCACAGAGTTCCCCAAGGAATTCTGGCAGCATAGCTCAGCTGAGAGTCTGGCTTGTTGCTTTGAGTGAATTGTTAAGGGTATTGATGGGTGAGCTAAGGAGAGGCTTTTGGCAAATCTTCATTTCTTTGCTTTTAGGACTTCAATCTAAAGAGGTCAATGTCAGCATTCTAAGTGAGGAATGAACTGTTAATGAGTTATGGCAGTGTTACGAGTCAAGCCATTGCAGGAATGATGTAACCAATACAATTATTTTTGTGAAGAACTATATTTTCTTTGCCCTTTAGATCTCCGAGCTTTACAATTTATCATCTTTTCAATGTTTGTGAAAAGGTACTTTTTAGCCATTCACATTGCCTCTGGCTCAAATGCATTAAAGAATGAAAGAACCCAGAGCTGTCAAGGATTGACTTCTTTCTTCCAGTGCAGCTGAAGAGGTACCAGTGTCCTGGTTCTTGGCGTGTTACCCAGCGTTACATCACAGAGTCTGAGGAGCCCTGCCACTGAATAGGACCTATGAAATAGCCATGGTTTCTGCTGTGGTTTTCTACAAGTATTTAATTGTTAATACGTTTTGTGTACATGGGAAGAAGCAGAGTTTAACTTGGGAAGTGAATTTTGTCTGAGGTGGAGACTCTTATTGCCTGAGTTGTTTCAGAGTCCTAGTAAATACTTCTCAGGTGGAGGAGAAAGATGACTTAATTCTCTCCAGTGTCTCCCTCCCTACATGTGACTTGGTTCAAGAGGCCTAAAAACATAATTCACAGATGTTTTAAAATACTGTAATGTGATTTTATTTGCTAAAAGATGTTTAAGTATTTGCTACATTATCTTAATACACTCTCTTGGGGTTTTTTTGGGTTTCTTTTTGGCAAAGATTTGAAGACTTCCTTGCTCGCAAGTGGTCTTCTGAGAAGAGATTTGGTTTGGAAGGATGTGAAGTGATGATTCCTGCCCTTAAGACCATCATTGATAAATCCAGTGAAATGGGAATTGAATATGTTATAATGGGGATGCCTCATAGGTAATGTCAACATAAACCCTTCAACAAATGGGCTTATTGTCTTAAGTTTCAGGTTCTAGGATTTTGTTAACAAAGCTGATATTAGAGAAGCTACAATAGCAAGAATCAGTCATAGAGAGTAATGGGGACACAAAGCTGTTAGAAATACCTGGGAGTGAGAGGCAACAGGCTTCACAGGGCAATGCTGGCAAAACTCACTTCAGTGTTCTTTGAAGCTGCAGGCAGATGTTGTGGCAGCCTTGGTATCTATCCCACTGCATAGTGTCCAGAACTGGAAAAGCTTAGAGAGAGATAATATCAAACTTACTTTGGCAGTCTGCATTAATAAATTAATGTGATTGTATTAGGACTGCTAGAAAGCTATGAAATTGATTGATTGTACCTGCACAAACTGTCTGTGGGAATGCCTTGGAGAGACTTTGAAATGAGAAGGGGAAGGGTAGAATGAAGTGTTTCAGGTTCCAAAGTTTGAAGTAAACTTCTTGTTTCCAAATTTCTGACAGTGGCTTGCTGATTTTGTAGATTTTATGTTGTTATTGCCATTTCCAAGACATAACTGTGTGTGGAATTTTCTTAGGGGTAGGCTGAATGTATTGGCTAATGTCATCCGAAAAGAGCTGGAGCAGATCTTCTGTCAGTTTGATCCCAAACTTGAAGCAGCTGATGAGGTAAGGTGCTTCTTCAGTAGAGGTATATAGAGGGCAACATTTCAAGATAGTTTAGAAAACCAGCTTCTGAAATGTGTTGTCCTCTTTTCTACTTTGAGGAATATGATTCAGTGAAATTACTTCACAGATTTAAACACTGTACCTCTAACATGCAGAAGGTATCTCAGGAATGACTGTAGATAAGTTGAGCCCCCAGTACAAGAGGGACGTGGACCTACTGGAGTGTGCCCAGAGAAGGGCCACGAGAATGATCCGAGGGCTGGAGCAGCTCTGCTGTGAGGAGAGACTGAGAGAGTTGGGGCTGTTCAGTCTGGAGAAGAGAAGGCTCCCAGGGGACCTTATTGTGGCCTTCCAGGATCTTAGGGGGGGCTACAAGAAAGCTGGGGAGGGACTTTTTAGGCTATCGAGTAACGACAGGACTAGGGGGAATGGGGCAAAGCTGGCAGTGGGCAGATTCAGGCTGGATGTGAGGAAGAAGTTCTTCCCCAGGAGAGTGGTGAGACCCTGGCATGGGTTGCCCAGGGAGGGGGTTGAGGCCCCATCCCTGGGGGTCTTTAAGGCCAGGCTGGAGGAGGCTCTGGGCAGCCTGATCTCGTGGGAGGTGTCCCTGCTCATGGCAGAGGGGTTGGAACTGGGGGATCCTTGTGGTCCCTTCCAACCCTGACAGATTTTCTGTTTTAGCAGAGGACTTAGTAGTGTTGGCTTAATGGTTGGACTTGGTGATCTTAAAGGTCTCTTCCAACCAAAAGGATTCTATGATTCTAAGTTCTAGGGCATTTGACTGAGTTTGTAATCTCTCAGCATCTTTCTTTGGTTTATGTAGATAAAATTAATATCAATATTCTCTAAGTATTTGTCCAATATTGGATAATGACATTAAGATAATAAAACAGGACCAGCGTTCCAGTTTGAAATTATGGTGTCAAACCCATAGTGCATACTGATGGACAATTAGCTAGATGGGTTTTCCAGACTGAAGGACAAATTTTAGGCACAGTCAATCGGATGCAGCTGGTACGAGTGACATTCCTGAATCTTGCCTGTGTCTTGCATGTTAGGGATCTGGGGATGTAAAATATCATCT
Organism: Merops nubicus; assembly: GCF_000691845.1. Taxonomy (NCBI): domain Eukaryota; kingdom Metazoa; phylum Chordata; class Aves; order Coraciiformes; family Meropidae; genus Merops; species Merops nubicus. Next base: position 79,869 of record NW_008631438.1, on the reverse strand, counting down.
GGGAATGTACCATGAGAGGATCAACCGAGCAACAAACAAGAAAATCACTCTGTCCCTGATGGCTAACCCTTCTCACTTGGAAGCAGTTGATCCTGTTGTGCAAGGGAAAACCAAAGCTGAACAGTTTTATCGAGGGGATACGGCAGGAAAGAAGGTAAAGATGGTTTAATATGGTAACTCTTAGTGTGGTAGTTTTTAATATTATTTTAAATAAAAGTAATTTACATCATAATTTAAATAAAAGTAGTTTTACATCACAGAGTCTTTCTCACTTCCTCCTTCTCAAAAGGAATATATCACCTGTTGAAGTAAGTAGGGTTTTTTGACATGATACTTCAAGGGTACCTTCAGAGAGGAGGCTTACAACTTGTTTCATTTGCAAACTGAGCTAATGCAGCAAAATGCTGAGAAGTCTGTAGTTTATTGTAAAAATACAGTTCTACTTTGTAAGCATTTCAGAAGTATGAAGTAAAGAAATCCTGATAAGCTTTGCTTTCTATTATACATGTGGATATGTGTGTGTATAATCTCCCTCTTAGGTTATGTCCATATTATTACATGGGGACGCTGCCTTTGCAGGACAAGGAGTGGTTTATGAGACCTTTCATCTTAGTGACCTCCCATCCTACACCACCAATGGGACTATTCACGTTGTGGTCAACAACCAGGTAACAAGAAGAGCATTTTCCACTCAGTTTGTGTGCTGGATGGTTGCTAGTCTATCTCTTTTTATTCTTGTTATTATCTGGGTGCATCGTCCCTTCTGTTTATTAGAATGTTTAGCATGTTCCTAGCAATTGTCATGGTATGTAGCAACTCTGAGTGGATAATATTTTATCTGCTATAAATGTGTCATTCAATTCGTAACGTTTAGTTGGATTAGGTTTGCTTTGTTTTGTTTTTGAGAGAGCAAAAAGGAGCAGGCCTGACAAAATGAAAGGCTGATACTCTTGCAATGTAAATGAAAACTTCAAGCATTCAAAACTTAAGTAGAGGGAAATGTCCAAAGCATTTTCTGGAATTTCCAGATTGGCTTCACCACGGACCCCCGCATGGCCCGTTCATCTCCCTACCCCACTGATGTTGCTCGTGTGGTCAACGCTCCCATTTTCCATGTGAATGCTGATGACCCTGAGGCAGTGATGTACGTGTGCAGTGTAGCTGCAGAGTGGCGAAACACATTCAATAAAGATGTGGTGGTTGACTTGGTAAGTCTTGGGGTGTTTTAACTTTTCATTTCGTGTATTTTGTACTATTCTTGTTTTTCTGTGGCTTAGAAGACTCAGTCAAGAAACATTTTGTCTTTAACAGCCTTTAGTTTCTTCATTTAAAACCCAGGCAAACAAACAACAGGCCCAGAAGAATCTATAGATATTTTTATACCATAAACCTACCAAGATCTTTGCAAAACTATGAAATGGGAAGATTCCACTTGACTTTTTCCTTACCAACAAAACCAATCTTTCCCTTTGTAGGTCTGTTACCGTAGGAGGGGGCACAATGAAATGGATGAACCAATGTTCACCCAGCCTCTCATGTACAAGCAGATCCATAAGCAGGTGCCAGTGTTGAAGAAGTATGCTGACAAACTGATTGCAGATGGGACTGTGACACTGCAGGAGTTCGAGGTATGTGTCAACAGAGTTAAAAGAAACTGAAGAAGCTGTCAGTAGGAAGATGCAACTGTCACAGTATACTGCCTGCTTAAAACCCTTCCTTTTGTTGCTGTGTTAAATCTTCATCCTGTGACACTTTCTGATTCAGTCTGCTTTGGCTTTTCATATAAAAGAGCTAGTGTTGTAACAAAGGGACTGGAAGTGCTGTGAAGTGGTTAACACATATTGCACAGGAGAAATTTGCTTCAGTTCTGAGGTTCCTAATAGATGTGAGTGTTGGAGGTATTTGTCAGCTGTTCTTCATCTCTAGAATCTTGATTCAGCAAGAAGTACTTGAGTGCTCATAGGTATAACTGTGGCTTCATATTGATAACCTGGGCAGGCTTGTATCCAGCAATAATGCAATAAAATTAACCTTTTTATTTCCTTGTAATAATTCAACTAAATTCAGATATCGTTTGAAATATTCCAGAAGGATGAAGTGTACAGTCTGGTGTCTATATTAAGCTGGCTAGGTCTTTACCTTGATCTTTTTGGAAGTGAATGTGTAGAGTGCAGACGCAACGAAGGACCTTCTGAGAAGGTGTGGCCAGCTGTGTAGTGAAACAGTGTATTGCAGATCAACCAAAAAGCAGTTTGTGCAGCTGCATGCCACTATCCAGGAGAATGGTCACAACTCATGCAGACCTGGCATCCTGAATCCTTGTTGTAGTGTGCCAGTAGTGGCATGGGCTTCGGTGACTGGATCCAGTATCCTGGGTGGATGTCAGGACAGACTGAGCTCAACACTGCTGTTAAAGATCAGCTAGCTTGTGTGGTTTTGAACTGAAGCATAGATAGTGCAGAGGCATTCTGTCTCTACAGAATATGCCTTTGTGTCTGTTGCCATTGATGGGTGTGGCCAGCCTGTTCTTAGCTAAACTCTCCTAGTCAGACTGGCTTTCTAGGAGGTTCTTTTCTAGTCTTTAGTGGCTTCTGTCAACACAAATATTAGAGCTGAATAATGCTGATCTTCAAATGATGACCATAAATGATGATTTGGTTCTTCAGTTCTGTCTCCACTCTAGAGTAATGCTAGCAACTTCAGCTCTTGTTTGTCTCCTCTGTAACACCTGTCCAATAATCTAAATAATTTCTTTAGAATAATGTGGATGATCATGTTTCTAGCAGGCAGTTTTATCCTTAGTATGATGGAATTGTTTATTTGCATGATTTAACTAAATTTTCTTCAGGAGTTAAATCACTGGTTTTAGCATTCTGAATGATGAGTAATCTCTAAATTACAAGGGCATTATGTTTATCTCTTCTAAAAAGAAAGTTTTTGTTCTACAGGAAGAAATTGCAAAATATGATAGAATATGTGAAGAGGCATATACGAGATCTAAGGATAATAAGATCCTACATATCAAGCACTGGCTTGATTCACCTTGGCCTGGTAAGAAGTGTCCTTTCACTTCTCCTAGGATTATTTTATTATTGTGCTTTTATCTTGAGTCCATATTCTAGAACTCTCTTACATGGCTTCTATCAGTGTTCCTTTGAAATAGAATATGTGACCTTCAGTTTGCCCCAGTTCGTAGTAAATAAAACATTCTGTTAGATCAGTTTGAAAGAGGTGATTTTCTTGAACATGCAAAGTAAGATGTGACTTTAGAAAAAGATACCTTTTAAGTTTAGCAGAGAAGTGTTTTTCCTGTAATAACTGTCTGTGTCTCCAGGAAGAAGGAGGATGTCTCCTGTTCTTTTCATGGTTTTTTTTCGTTTCTTTGTTTTTGTGGGTTTTTTTGTTTGTTTGGCTTTTTTTTGGAGGGTGGGTTTTTTTTGTAGGAACTGAGGTCTCATGTGCCTTTTACTGGCAGCCTCTGCACACAGAGTTGGGTTTCATAGGAAGGGAAAGCAGAAACAAGACAGATTGTGTGCCTGTAAGATCAAATTCTATTGTCATATAGTCAAAATGATTGTGAGTCCCAGTGAAAGGTGAAGACCTGGGTTAGACTGCTACTTAGAATGTCTTTTAAAAGTTGTGAATTTAAATTTATTTTAAAATACATTGTATATAAGTGTAGACATCTCTTAATAAGTCCTTGAACCTCTCACCAAACCTTTTGCTTCCAGGATTCTTTAATGTGGATGGAGAACCCAAGAGCATGTCTTGTCCTCCGACTGGCATTTCAGAAGACCTGCTGACTCACATTGGCAATGTAGCTAGTTCAGTGCCAGTCAAAGACTTCAAAATACATGCAGGTCAGCTGGAGTCTTTGTTTCTCATAGTGGCTATGTTTTTTGCTCACATTTTATATTTCTGCACATGAGTTGCTGTTGGACCATTTCCTAAGGAGGAGAATGCCTGTGGCTTTTATTTTGACTCTTTCACCCCATGGACAAGGAGAATGTGATGGTTAAGGTCCTGCTACTTGCTCTCAGCATAATGTTCTTTCCATATTATGCTTCTTCTGTTCTCTACCTCATTAAAACAGATATTCCTCTAAGGGAGGCAAAAGTCTCTTTATAAGATTGGTACCTCTTTTCCTTCTTTCAGTCCTTGTGGAAAATGCTGCCTCTATGCAGTGTTGTTGTTGAACTTACTGGGAAGTAAAGCACCCATCTCAGGAAGCACTATTAATGTTTGGGTTTTTTAATGCTAAAATGGTAATTTGAGATCCATTTAAGATACTTCTCTTGTAGTTAGATAACATTTGCTCAGGAATATAGCTTGATCTTCTGAGACCTGACCACACTGCTGACACACTAAGCATAACTTTAGTACAGCTGAACAGACTCTGTGTTGACAAATGCAGACAAGTTTTCTTTCAGCTTACAGTTTAGCATTGATGATAGCACAAATCTAGTGTTTTCTCAAAAGGTCTGGCTTTTGGTCTAAAGAGATTCATTTCTGAACTTGGCATCTATTGCAGGGAAGAAGTGCCATGTGCCTGTCTCACTGGGAAGCTGTTACTGTTAGACTTCTGAGTTAATCATTTACTCCCTGGTCAGGTTGAAGTTGGTCAGCTCTGTAGGAAGCAGTAACATGTTCATTCCATGGGGAAACATGGAGACACTTTGTTTAGGGTTTTTTTTTGTTGTTGGCTTGTAGGGAATGTACTTAGGATCAGAAGAAAGAGCTTTTTTTTTCTCTGTAAAAACTAGCTAATCTTTCTTGTCCAGAGTTAACCATCAAGGAATACAGTGTGTCTGCTGTAGATATGTTCCTTTGGGACAATTAAATGCTTGCTACAAGTAATGATGATGCAGCATTCCCAGTTATAAATTGCAACCTTGTTGAGCAGATCCAATTATCAATGAACTTTTAAAACCTCTACACACTTACACACATTGTTGTGACACTGATAAATTTGAAATTATAGTCATCCAATAAAATTGAGTATGAGGCATTCTAATTGAAAAGGTAAGGTGGTCTCTTTTTAACTTGATTAACCATTTACACTAAGTAACACTTGCCAGTATATAACATAGATTTATGGTTCAAAGCATAGAAAAGACCAACTTTGGTCTGCTTGATTCTTTTATGCAGTTCAAAAGGCCATGAGAGAGGAAATTTCAGGAGAATTAGCAGGGGAAGAGTACCTTCCACGTACTTTGTCCTTCCAAACAAAACAGCTTAATTATGTACAGTCTTTCAACAGACAATTGTTTTATCAGATGTTTAGTATATTCTAAAAAGAAAATTTTGGAGGCAACAATGTCAATGAAAGAATAGTTTTATGTTGAAAGAAACCAGGGCATTTTTTGTAAAAATGGAGAAGTATGAAAGGGAAATATGGGAGAATAACAGATAGGACAGCTTACCAAAAGCATCAGTGCAGATGTGGAAATCAGGTGGTGTAAAGTTACATCAAATACACTATGATTATCACCTCAAAGCTGGAGGTACCTGTGTGCAGCTTTGAAGTTTTATTCCCTTTAGAAGTCGCAGTGTTGTAACTTGTGTTTTGGCTTATCAAGTTATGAAATCTTCACTGTAGAAGGACAACTGTTGGTTACCAACTGAAAATCCATTGGCAGCTGCTGCAATTTCCTGTTTATATGATATTCATATTATTGATTAATCCAGTATGTTTCACTTCTTGACATCTCCAGAATTCCGGTAAGACAAATGCCAAGAAATAAATGAAAGAGAAAAACAAGAACAAATCACAAACCCAATAGTTGATATTTTCAGTCTCTTATAAAACAGTGTTTAGTGTTAGAGATATAAAAATAAATCTTTAGGAAGACATATTTCACCATGAGTCTTTTTAATTGTCCTTTGTCCTTGGTACCTTCTGACACATCTAAACATATTTTCTTCTCAAACACAGTATGAATGTTGTTCAAGGCTTTATGTGGGAAAACAAGTTATTTTACTTTGCTAGCAGTTCACCTCTAGAAGAACCTCTTCTAGACCCTGTTAGGATCTGTGTTTAACTTAACCTGTGAGGAAGTAAATACAACATGAGTATAAAATAACGAATGCAATGTGTATATAAAATATCTCTGAAGTAGGTCCCTTGATTTGTACCCTTTATTCCAATGTAGGACTGTCTCGGATTTTGAGAGCTCGCTTGGAAATGACCAAGAACAGGGTTGTTGACTGGGCCTTAGCTGAGTACATGGCTTTTGGCTCTTTTCTGAAAGAAGGGATCCACGTCCGACTGAGTGGACAGGATGTGGAGAGAGGTACTTTTAGGTGAGTACTGAGAGAACTGTTAAATACTGTCCCATACTTATAGGAATACTATATTTTGTAAACCATATAGGCTTCTGCAAGGCAGGGGAAGTTGAGGCTATACAGCATCAATCCAAATGTTACAGATTCTGACAGTCAAGAATAATAAAATCTCCTGTGTCTTTGTAAAAAGCATTTTTAAAAGAATTGTATTTAAGGCAGAACAAATGTCCTTAGATGCTTTCTTCTTTTGCTGAAAAGCAGAATTATTTTTTTTCCTGCTTTTTAACTAAAAATTCATCTGCAGTCTTCTAATTGTTGAGAAGTAAAGGAGGGATATTTGCTGCTACACATTCTGAAATCTTTTAAATACCATTCTAGAGGTGGCTGCTTGGAACTTGGGTATCCTATGTGCAAACATGCTGCCAGTTAGCAAGTCTTTTGTTAGTGAAATAAGGTCCTTTGTACCGAGACTTTTAATGACTATGGAGCATGAATGAATGCAGAATCTGATCACTTAGTAAAATAAATACTTTCCTGCTAGCTTACCTGATTCTCCGTGGAGTGAGGTGTTAATGATGTATTTAATTGAAGCCTTTGATGCAAAGCCCGTTGCAGGGAGTGAATGAACTAGCAGCTGTGCTGTGCTTCATTGTGAATGCTTGCAGAAAAGGGGTAAATCTTGGTGTCTTGTCTTCTTTGGTACAGTGCTCTTTCTGTGCTGAGCTTCACTTGGTATCCAGTCTTCTGGGCTTGCTTATTTTTACTCCCATTCTAATGGTTTAACAAAATCTTTCAGACAAGACCTGAAAACAAAACTGAAAATCAGGAGATTTCCCCCCTGATTTCTCATCCTCTGTGATTTCAGTAGCATGGTCTTGTAAAGTGGTGAGCATCTGCTGGGAGAGGAACACACATGTTCATTGTTTAGCAACCTTACCCACCTGTTTGAGGTGAGCCCTTAGTCATGTCTAGCACATGCCTATAGACGTGTCTTGAGAACACTGATTCTCTGTATTCCCACTTCTCTCACTGCTGGAAGAGAGCTATTGTCCAGATTTTCTTAATGTGTGCTGGAAGAGAGCTATTGTCCAGATTTAATTGATGTTTAAGATAAAAATAATTGTTATGCTTACAGCCATATAAGGAAAAAATAAAAAACATACATTTATAAGAAGTTATTCAGAGTGGTGAAGACTAGCTAAAGATTCCTGTGCCATCTGGATTTTATTATATAGTCTTTTAGAAAAGCAGTAAAAGGGCATTCAGAAAAAATTCTTGTGAAGAAGAGTGATACTGGTGCTGCAGATATTTGATTTATAGTAACCTCGTTCTGCTTTACCATTGGGTTTTGAGCTTGCCTGATGGGTGGCAAGATCTACAGTGTAATAGCCCATAGTGTGATTATGGATTTTTGTTATGAATGGGATAGTGCAGTTGGACAATAAAGGGTGAGCTTAAAAAAAAAAGCTCATTTTGTCAGAGGAATAAGTAGAAAAGTTAAGTCATGGTACAAGCACATCTAAGAGATTCTGAGTTCTCAGCAGAGCTGCTCCTTTTTTAGCTGTGGTTGAGTTTTTGTCATTTACAATAAAGGTGAGCAAGTTCCTTAACAACTGGAGACATTTGCAAATGCTGGTGCATTTTTATTGGAAAAAACCACATTGCAAACACATAGAAAGTATATTTTATTCTCTCTCTGTACTGAGAAGAGCCTTCTTCAGCCCCCAAAATCCTTGAAGTCTGTTATGTTTCAAATCTCTGAGACTAATTGAAGAGGGTGCATCAGCTAGAATTTGGGAAGAACTGGTTGCCATAATACAAACACGACGGGAGTGCTTTCACTACTTTGGAGCTTGTGAAGTGCTGTCTAGTCCTTTCTGTCAGCTTTTGATGTGACTGCTTGATTTCTGCCTTCTTCAGTACTCAGCATTGTCAACAGACAGAAGCCAGATAAGGCTGGGCCCCTTGGTGGGGACCCACTCCAGAGGGGACGGAAGCGGGGAGAGGGAGACTTTGCTCTGTGCTGCCTGGATGTCAGTAAAGCTGACAGTCACAGAGCAGCAATAGCTGACTTGTATGACTTCTGGCTGTCTCTCTGTGCTCATCCTAACCACCTTTTGCTGGGGAAGCACAAATCTTTGTGCTTGGGAAGCTTATTGCCTAGCTAGGCCTTCTGGTTTTGGCTGAATTACAAAAATAAAGCGACAATGGCAAAGTTATTTGTGTGACAGCTCTGTTGTGTGTTTTCCCCTTTCTATCTACTTTCCTTCCTGTGTCCCTCAAAGATTCTGTCTTTTCCTGGCCTTATACTTCAGACTTCTAAGTAAATTTCAGAGCTCTTTTGCTAGCATTTGTTGTAGCAAAGGGAAGTACAAAAAGATTCAGTCTCCAGCACACAACAGCACACGGTAGCTGTTACCAGTATAATAACTGTCCTTATGTCAGCACTTATGAAGCTAGACACATTGATGTGATTCACTCAGTTAGTCTGCTCAGAGAGTTAATGGATTACAGTAATTACTTCAGTCATCTCTGTTTTGGTAGTGTTCCTCAGTGCCCCATTCTAATGCTGATGAATGGTGTTCTAGAGAACTGTAAATGGTGCATGTGAGTGGAAATAGCAGGAAAAAGGATACAACTGCTTCAAGTCTTGGTGTAATCCTGATGGGGTTAGATTAAATATTTTCTTAAAAGAGAAACAACAATTGTTTAAAGGAAAATGTTAACAGAACTTGCCAGAGAGGCAGAGTGAAATGTTTTCAATAACAATTTTGTTCTGTTTTTCTTTTCCTTTTAATCAGTCTATTTTATGGCAAAACCTTCTTAGCCTTTCCCCTCTCCCTGGCCAGCTCAGTTATGAGGTATTTCCAGTTTCCATGAGTGCTTTAGAAACAAGCTTGGATAGTCAGTGAAAGTCCTTGTAATACAACAGTTGTGTTTAGACATGTGATTGCATCACTAGGTTTCAACCAAACCAGGGTGTTGTATAAAGCAGAGATAACTGTGTTGCTTGCATGCTTTCTAGAGCACAGGTTTGATGGTGTCTCTTTGAAAATAGCTCTGTTAAAACCCAAAGTTATTCTTAGCTAATAAATTGCTTCAATGTTTCTTTGCAGCCATCGTCATCATGTGCTTCATGACCAAGAGGTTGACAAGAGGACGTGTGTTCCAATGAATCACCTCTGGGAGCAGCAGGCCCCCTATACTGTGTGCAACAGCTCCCTTTCTGAGTATGGTGTCTTAGGTATGTCTCGGGGTAACTATCTGACAGATCTCTCTGTGTTTTAATGGGTCTCAGACAAGATGTACAAAATTACATCTGCTAATTGGGAGGAAATTTTTTTTCAGATTTTGCTTTAATGAGGTTAAGCCTTTTGACTACCAAGTTTTGTTTTGTTACTGAAGTTTCCCAAGCCTCAAAACAAACAAACAAGCATCTACTTCTGCTAGTGGCATAATAATAAAAAAAACTCTGCCTTTGTTGTATTTTGGTGTTATCACATTTGTAACACTTTTGTGTCAGATGGGAGCCAGGAATTGCAGCACAGGGGCCTAAAATCCTATCAAAATGCCTAAACTCATTTCCCCCCACCCCCTGAAAAAAAAGTAGCACTATTGAGAGATACAATAAATTTACCCTGTTCTTTGTGAGGCTTGTCCTTTATTGTCTTCTCACCTTGAGGGATTTTTTAAAAAATCATATTAATGTAAATTTTAACCCAAACCCTTGCTTTTTTTTTCCTGCAGTGTGCTATGATGAGTCTTGATTTTAATGTATTTTAGTTTTAATATTTTAGAATACATTTAAAATTAGAAGGGAAGACTTCAACTGTGTGTGTATTTGCAGGTTTTGTTTAGCTTTTTTTGTTTTCTTTCATATTTGAGTGTGTTGCCTGTGGTATCAGGCATATGGATTTGCAGCTTTCTGTCTGATTGCAGTGCAAAAACCTCCTGCACCTATTTGTTTAGGCTGCTTAGAACCTGCTTGTACTTCAAAACTATAAGCTGTGAGACTTCAGCAGCTTTTGGTAGAAAAGTCACAGAATATACTAGCATTGGTCTGATAGGAAATTATGTAGTAATGACAGATGAAGAATTTCAGAGAATAACATAGCTACACAAGAAGCAGACCTCAGCAAGGAAGACAATGTGGAAGAAAAGCTGTGAAACTTTGTACATGGAACAGGTATCAAAGCTCTTCCTCTCAGTTGCTGCCATCTCTTAAACAAGCAGCCCCACATTTTACAGTTCCAGGATTCAGTTGAAAGTATCTGTTTGTTGTGGTTGATCTTGGCAGTGCTGCAACACGGGCCTAATGCTTTCTCAAAAGGGGAGGAAAAGTCAACAAAATAGGAACACTTTCTAATATAGACATAAAAATTTGTCCTAGCTTTACCTGAACTGCTATTCTGAATGTGCTATTTCAGGAAAATAAATTCTTGTTAGTGATAGCATTAATCATAGCAAACTGTATTTTTGGTACTGGACAAATGTTCTACCTTCAGTTGCAGAGAATGAATAACCTCACTCTGACATGATGAGGGTGGTGAGAGGAATGTGGAGCACAAACAAACACATCTAATAATTTATCAAAAATGTTATTGATTCTATGGATAAATAATGAAATATGGTTTCATATCCATTTCAGAGTTAGTGTGAAGGAAAAAGATGGAACATAGTAGTAGATAACAATGATACTTGGTAGCTGCTTGCTTCAAAGTTCCAGAAATGTTTGATCACATAGTAATCTTTACCTACTACATATTACCTATTGCTAATAATATTAAAATCAAAGTTATATGAAACTCTATACTTGGAGGATGGGCTGAAGATCTGAGATTTTTTTTTGCAGGTATGTTTTGTTAGCTCTGTAGAAGAATTGGTGTGAGCAGGAGCTTCTATCTCTATAAAGCAGATATAATAAGGTGTAAATGTGAACTCTAGATAGGATAGTGTAAGAGAGGATGTCTATAAATGTAAGAAAAATAATTGGCATAGATAAAAAGAAAGAATTTAATTTCAGAGAATGATTTTTTTGTCTCAAATTTCCTGTTGTTTCTCACAGTTCAGTTTGACGTTTCTCTAAATTGAGCCTGTTTAGTGTTGCTACAAACTCTATGGGTCAGTGGGTCGTAGGTTTCTGGTTGTGTTTGTATTTTTACATTAACATAACATACCCAAATGTGAAAGGGACAAATGTCTGCATATGGTTGAAATTTATTTTATTCCATTAGTTACACTGCAATAGATCTAGGAAGCTTACCTAGTGTTGGTATGATGTGAAGGGCAATTCTTACTGCCACAGTTCTGTTCTTTAGAAAAATTGACTGTGGGCTCTCTCTCTCTCTTTGTTGATCTTGTCCTGCTCACTGTTGCTTTTCCACCTTCTCCAGCAGCAGAAATGTGAAAGCTGATTGAATTTTAATTGAATACAAGCAATAGGGGAAAATAGGGGTTTGCTCATGTACTAAAAAACATTCTGTGTACCATTTCTGTGCAGTTCTGCTTCAGCAGATGTGATGACACTGTCTTCAAAACTAATAACAGTGATATTTCTAATTGTTAAAAACTTTAAATACCTTATGTTTGAGATTGTTTTAACAGCAAAGGAGATTAAATTGATAGAAATAGTTGATGGTGTTGAATTTATTTTTTTTTTCCCCACTCTGTTAATATGCAGCACCTCAGAAGCATTTTGGGACTTCCCTTCATTTCTGTGAATTAGAGCCAAGTAGAAATGGATTGAGTAGCCCAGGATGATAAAACTACAGATAATTTTCTTGACAGGTACCTAAGCCAAGAGCTGGCATCTGTTCAGAGTGCTGAGCTTTGCACCAAGTTATTGTTGAGCTGGGTGGGAGCACCTGGGGTGTAACTGCTCCATTAAAATGATACTCTGACAAGACAGATTTCACTTAGAAATGAAAGGAAAGTAGTCTTGTTAACTTGTAGCTCAAACAGTTGCATATTTTTTGTATACAGGGAGCTGTGAAGTGTGTGTACTGGGGCATTAGATCAGAGTATTTAACAACCTCTGATGGTTTTGACGTCTTATGTCTACTATTTTTAGCTATATCTAGATCATTACAATTTAGTTGTGCATCCACTCATCTAGCTGTAAATTTTCCCTTTTACTGAAACTGAATGTCTGGGAGCATAAGTGGTGGCTGCATGAAGTCATTTAAACAGAAAGGTTTGTCTGAGTTTATGTGCTAATTAAGACAGATGAGAAAAACAAAAGTCACTTGCAGGCACTCCATGCTACCTCTTCAGCTTTTTTTAAATACTTGAAAGTCTTCTTTTACTGACATCAGAGTGACTGTGTAGTGTTGATTCTCCACCCAGGAGGTGTGATTCTCTGCCAGGTTCAATACTGGCTGAGAGAGGTCTTGCACTGTAGCATCTTCTACTGGGAACTTCCAGGGAACATCCAGGCAAGACAGACTTGGAACTAGTGCAAAGTTCAGCAAATTCCTGAACTGTGGGACCTGGAATACAGCTTTATCAAGGGGGGAGGTCATATATCTAAAGGAAAAGGTGAAGGGAAGAGGACAGATAGTGATTTAAGCTTTTTTTTCCAATACACTTCTACAATGAAATATCTAGTAGTACTATTAATTCAGCAGAATGTATTTTTAAGGTTAGGAGCAGCAAATAGTTATCTGTCAGACATGTTAGGAAGTAGGACAGACTAGTAACCAAGGATTAGGTTCTCAGTGGCATCTGCATGGAGCTCAAGGAAGGCATCAGTCTCTCTGTTTAGTAGTCAGCCATCAGATGGGTATTAACTTTGCTTTCTTCTGGGTGGTTTTTGGCTTTGTGAAAGGATGCATGTGCCTCCATTAGTTCCTGTGCTTAGATTTTCTGTTAAACGTAGCACTAATCTGTCTGTAACTTTTTACATTCTGACATTGAATCCTTGCACTGATAAGCCCTCTATAACCATGAGTTAACATTCATGCCTTAAGTCACACTGAAATCAGATTGAATTAAGCTAGAGCCTTACTTAGGTTAATTGAAAAATTACAGTTCTTATGACAATCATTAAAAGTGTTGTGGGGAAAACCACAATGTAATGTGCTGTGTAAGCTGCCACTTTGCTTGACAACACCTCTTTCTGTGCCAGAGTGACAAAAGAACAGTAAGGGAACAGCACAGCAGGAACTGGACTAATAGAAACAAGCATTTCTGCTGCGCCTGTCATCTAGGGACCTTAATGAACTCCAGCAATTAAAACATTAGTTTTGCAGCCTTAGTCAAGTGCTGTGTATGTTTTCTTTCCTCTCTCCCCTCAGTTTGGAAGTTTACCAAACTGCTGTGCTGGGTCCATGTGCTCTGAGCCCTGAGCAGCTGCCTGGTGTCCAGGAGCTGGCTCCTGGGTCTCTGCCACCCTTTGGGTGTGCAGTTTCCTTACCTGTCATTCTTTGAAAGCTACATCTTGCAGCCTGATTGTCTTGGCACAGGATTTCCTCAGGCTTAAACCCATTCTCTGTGTTTCTAGCTGTGGAAGAGTTAATCCTTTAAACTCACAAATTCTGCACATCATTCTGAAGAAATGTTCAGTTCTTGTCTCTGCAGACAAAACCAATGAAAGACAAGGTCTCTGCTACATTTTTTTTAACCCTTTACTCTGGTCTGAGGTGGAGCTCTTATGAAGGGCCTGGGTAGGAACCTGTGCTCCTGCAGGTCACATCACATCTCTAGAATTGTGGAGTTCTTCTAGCTTGAGTCACCTTCCCTGACCTTGACTCATCTGATGTCTCAATAAATCCCTTTCAGGAGAAGCACCTCACCCTCTTCTGGGTTGTTTGCCTTACATCTGTCTAGATGTTTTCCTTGATTTTTATTCATTTATTTTATTTAGTGGTTCAGATCCTGCTCTTTGATTTTCTCCACATGTAGGTAGAAGTAGTAACTGTTGACAGCCTGCCTAGCCATTGCTACAATCACTGGTGAAATAGCTGTAATGTTGGGTACTCTCATGGTATACCAAAGATGGGCATACCACAGACACGTGTTCCATGAAATGGTAGTCTGGACAGAAATAATTTCAAAATATTAATTGGAATGTATTGATTACAGTTGGCTATATTTTCCCAGATATTTCTGTGTCAGAAAGCTTGCAAGAGGCATCTGTGTTAGGATCACACCTTTCAATGCAGCTTCACCTACAACATTGTCACCTTGTGGAGATTATTAGCACAAAGTGGGCAGCAATACATGAAATGAGAAGTTACACTCTTTTCCATGTGAATTCAGGAGTGATTTTTGTATAGGAAACAAAATTGTGTGCTCTGACCAAATTTTAAATGCATATAGAGCTCCATACTCTTTGAAAAGCACTGTGTGATTATTGACTCCAAAGGGTCAAGACTTGAGTTCCTTCTTCTCTAAAAGCTCAATTACCCCATCCTTACAGAGAGCAGCATATGCTCAAATAAGTCTTGAACATATTGCATATTTTCTCAACCATGTCACCCAATCAGTAGAAATGGTCTCTTAATGCTTGTGTAAAATTAGAATGGGATTCAAGCCTATCTGGGGAAATCTGTTTTTCAGGTACCTTTGGGAACACACACTGAAGGGGTTGTGTGAAATTTTTTGCTGTTTGCATTGTGTTAAAAACAATAGAGTCCCACAAATGAGACAGAGATTTGAAATATGCTTTGAAAGAAAAGCCATTCAGGCAGCCAGGCCAAAGGAATGGGTCAGCACAAGCCATCCTCTCTGGTAAAGAGGTCATGGTGACTCAGAGGTGGAAGGCTGACTGTCTGACTTAGTCTTCTTTTTGGCCTCTGACTTCCTAGTTGCCTTTTGGTGTGAGCATGAGTGTCTGATGAAGTCATGGCTGGACTGTTGAGAGTTCAGCAGTCCAGAAGTCAAGTCACTGAAGGATTTCTTGCCAGAGACATGGTAAATAAAAAGCTGTGTTGGAATTACCAAGGAGTAAACTATGAAGACATGCTATAAACACAATGTGTAAAGCTGTTTTCTCTGTTAATAAAAAGTTTTACTTGCAGCTCATGTTGCTTTTTGTGTTAGGCACTTGATTTGTCCTGCAGTTGTCCCTCTGCTAACCTTCTAGGAGATTTTGTGTGCTGACACTGAGTGAAGAGCCTGGTCCTGGGGCAGAAGAGAGAAATCTTGTAATCCCAATTTAGCTGTGATCATCAAATTAAGATAAAGTGATTTCACTTTCATGCATGGATGACCTAAGTCAAAATTTCATGTCAAATGTTGGATGTTTCTGTAGTTTGTGTCACAGAGGGACTTATTTGATACATGACCATCTCCTGTGTTTTGTTGAGGGTTTTCCTTGTGGAACTGCAAAAGTTAGTCTAAACTTTCTGGAACCACACATTAATTAGTTCTTAATTTTATAAAGTGGAAATGCTTTATCTTTAATGCTTCCCTCTTTATTTTTTTTTTCTTTTTTTCCCCAGTTTGGCAGTAAAACTTTCAGAGAAAGAATTACTTCTGTATGTTTGTGGCATCCAGGACATGAAGATCTCAACCTTAGCTTAGAGCTCTGAGCATCTCTCTGACAGTGAACATAAAGTAAAAGTTGAACAAAACCAAAAAAGGGCAAAGAAGGCTTGAATAGGTTTGATTTGATCCTGAAATCTTCCTCCATAGCTCTGTCAATTACCTTGCACTGATAACACCAAAGTAACTCATATGCTCTATGTGACACATGTTCTTTTCTGCCTCATCATGTGTTAAATTTTTTTAGTGCCTAGCATGCCAGGCCATCTTAAAGGTATTTTTCTATTATTGCTTATGTAGTTTTTTGGTATTACAGTTTTCTTTGAAGTCATTCTCTTACCCAGTGAATGCCACAAAGGGAGGCTCTCCTAGAAGAACTGCAGCCTCTAGTAACCAGAGCACAGATCACAAATGATAAGTATGTGAGAGATGTCAGCTGTCACTTGCTGGTGACCCTGTAAGCAGCAGCCTTCTGTGTGTGGAGAATGTCAGGATGGTAAGCTCATCTTTTCCAGGAAGCCTGAGTTTTTTGAAATTCCTGAAATTTATCTTATTTGAAGAGTTATGTTGGGTTTGATCAGAGTCAGAAGCTATAGTTCCAGTAATGTTGGGCTTGATCATGGCTTTGCAACAGTTTGTAGCTTACTAACCACTGGTGATCACAAAGTGTAGGACTGGATTTGACTGATATGCAGTATTTAGGAGGCAGATTAGGGACGTGACTTATGATTGGCTTCTGGCTGCCTTTGGGTGTAGGAAATACTATCCACAACATGAGGATTTACAGACTGATATTTTTGTCCTGTTCTCCTGAGACTATGTACAAGTAAAAGGAGGAGAAACCCAAATTAATGAGGAGTATCTCGGTAAGTGTAGGATCCTCTCAGGCATAAAGGGATTTCTCTCTGCATCCCAAGTACCAATTTTAGGTTATGAATCTGTTGTAACTAAACATATTCTGCTCTTGTGACTATTTGGAGGTGTGGGGGAGGCTGGTGGTGAGTGAGGTGAATTAAGCAGTATGGATATCTTATTACAAAGAACATTGTTCATTTTTGCCTAAGCTGGTTTTGCTCTCAAGCCTCTGTTGTCAAACAGTGAGTGGCAGCTGTGTCACAGTGAGGAAACCAAGCAAAAATGGAAATGGCAATGACTTGTACATAGCAAAAACATGAAGCTGGTTTCAGTGTAGATCAATGATAGTGGGATGGGAATTTCTGCGTGTAACTTTGGTTACATGTGCAGATCTTAAAACAGGGAAGCTGGAAAGAGATTTAAAAAATTCATATCAATCTGTTAGCCAACTGAGATTTTTTTTTACAGTCTTGCAATTACACAGGGAAGGGTTCTGACTCATTATTCTAGCTTTTTAAAGAAAACTTTACAGCAGTAGAGCTAGTTGCTCTGTTGTGGTAACCTCTAAGGAGAGTCTTTCCACGTAGCAGTTGTGTATTTGAAAACAAATCTTTATATTCTGTGCAGAGCATAAAAACTTCAACATAAACCATATTTATTCATCAAATATTGATTCTCTATCTGTATTGAATCAGTGTTTCTTCTATATCAGAACCTCTGTACCCAGAGCAGTGCTACGTGGTGGTGTTTTTTATTGAGAAATTTAACTTTTTTTTTTGTTTTAATCATTCCAAACTAGGTGCAGAGTTGTGAGTACAGTTATTTTTTCAGCACCCCAGCCTCAGCTATATTGAAGTGCGAAGGGAAACTATGAGCAGAGATTAAATATATGTTTTGATATTATTAGATATTATTAGATACATTTAAGTGTTCACTGTGGAACATGGGATAGAAAAATACCTTAAACTGAAGTGTGGGCATTAAACTGAGACAGGTACATTGCACATAGCTAATTTTTCATGTTCTGACTTGACACAAAATTCTGTTGGTGTTGGTTTTTTTTAAGCTACACAGCAGATGCCTTGGAAGACATGCAAACACCCTTGTAGTGTTCTGTGTTTTGCCAGGCTACTGGGCTAACATTGCAATAGCAGTTTAGGTTTCTTTTCTTGCTTTGCCAATCATCTCCCCAGGTCCTGTTGTGGAGCTGGGGCTTTACTGAGCTGCAGCAGGTCTCTGTGAGAGCCATAATTCGTTTCTGCCTTTAAGATATATTAATGGAGGTTGTCAAGAGCCTTCAGTCATGTTTGTGCTTTGCTGAGTTTTAAGAGCAGACAACAAGCTGCCTGAGTTGCTCTGTGCAGAACATCTAAGCTGCTGTCAGCCAGGCTGCAGCTGTGTATTTGTCCTGCTGTGTTAACCTGACGTGGCTGAGTAAGTGGCAGTGTGTGGCCCTTCTGCTCTGTGTGGGGCTGATGAATTTACACTTCAAACATCACAGGTTCAAGCAAATTTCTGAACTTACCTGCTACTGTAAACCACCTGAAATCTTTGACACAGAGTGGAGAGGGGGCAGGTCATGTCTTTCTGTTTTCATTAGCTGAAGTAGTGATGTCCTCCCCCATGAAGACCACTTCTGGTCTCTTGGCGACTGAGGCAGAGACCTAAAGGGTCCTTAACCCTGCCAAAGAAAAGATTGTTTACCCTGAAGCCCCAAATATGTCTACCATGCACCTGTAATGTTCAGCTTCTTTGAAGATCTAAAAACTATGATCCTGCTTATAGACTGAAGGTTGATGTCACTAATAATTTTGTTCCACGGCTGCATATGAGAGGTGAAATAACAATGTAATGCAGGACTGTGCACGAGAGGCTTCTTGAGCTAATAATTCACTGTAAATGGGTTTTTACAGGAAAACGTGGTGCCTGCCTTAGTGAGCTCTCAGGAAAATGTCACAGGAAAGTCTGAGCTGAGGGAGGGGCTTCAGTTGTTTGTTTAAAAACTCTTTAGGATATTTAAATGTTTGAGGAAGAGTTTGAGGGATTGGAGTCAGGACTGGAAAAATATTGTTTGCTAATCTTTCTGACAGAAATGGTACCACTGAAAACTGCATGGTGTATAACAGGGCCACAGAAAATCCAGTCTACGCTCTCATTTTGGTTTTGCTTTAATTTATTTTAAGGAGAGATGAACAGAATTGTCAGTGTCTTTTTCTCATTTTCTTACTTGTTTGCTTCTCAGGTTTTGAACTTGGCTTCGCTATGGCAAGCCCCAATGCCCTGGTGTGCTGGGAGGCCCAGTTTGGTGACTTCCACAACACGGCGCAGTGTATCATAGACCAGTTCATCAGCTCTGGCCAGGCCAAGTGGGTTCGTCACAACGGCATCGTCCTGCTCCTGCCACATGGGATGGAGGGAATGGTGAGGACTGCTGGCTGCTGCCTGTGGGGTGGAATTGCTGGCTACCACGCCTTCCTCTGCAGCTGTAAAAGTGTCTTGGGTATCTTGGGGGTCCAAGGGTTCTATGAGAGCAGTGGGGAGCAGGCCCTGTTGAGCGTGTTGGACTGCTTCAGTGCTACAGGAAAGAGCTTGGATAGATGGATTGGTGAGAACCAAGAACTCTGAGCTCTTAGCTTTGTGCCCTTCTTAGTGGCATGTACCAGTTTTCCCTTTTTTTTTTTTTCTCTCTTTTTTAAAAATCTTTCTCTGAAACACTGCATTCTTTCTCTAGAAAGCCTTGGGTTCTTAGTGTACAGTCAAAAAGAAGTCTTTAGTGTCTAGCAGTACTTGCTTGCTTGTTTTGTTGGTTGGTTGGTTGGTTGTTTGTTTTTTTGTGTGAAGTATCTCTGTACAAAATCTGCACTAAATATTCTTGCAATGAAATGGTATGGGACAACTCTAAAACTTCTTCAGAAATCATTGACAGAGGGTGACTTTGATATACTAAGAAATTTCCCTCTCTCTGAAGAGAAAAGTGTTTCCACTAGCTGTTGACTCTCATTTCTTTGGTGGGCATTAGGAGGATCTAGACAGTGTCTTAGAGGGAAAGGGCAAGGGCACACTCTGTAATGTTATATGAAGTTCAAATCAGCAGTAGAATTGTTCTTCAAATCTTTTAAATTAATTTTAAAGGTGACATGTACATCGTGTTGGGCTAGGTTAATTTTCTCCCTTTCACATACATTAACACTCATCAACTGATGCATGTATGTTCCTATTTTTCTATTAAGAAAGGCATAGTATGTGTCAGCACAGTGAAATCTGCATCCCTATAAATGCTCGAGACCCTTTTGCTACAAACTGCATCATTTCCATTCTCACAAATAAGTTAGTTTATTGCTGTTCCATTATAATCCTGCCCTGATATACTGGGGTGCATTCATATCTTCTGAATGGCTTTCCATACCCATTTGTACATAAAGAATAAAGGGTCTGCTGCTGTTCACAAGACTTTTGATAATTAATTTTTTAAAAAATGAATCCTGAGGGACAGCCTGAATGTGCCCTCAGCAGGAGGTGTTGTCCTCTGCAGAGAAGCACTCAGCTGAAGGGAGCTGGTTCTTTGCTACACTCAATACAGTTGATCTTTCTTTTCTGTTAGCTGCTTGGCAGCTAAGATTTGTCCAGATCTTCTGAAACATTTTTATTTTGCTACTAGTGTCAGGTGTTTTTTTGGAATATGTAGGAATCCCACCAGGCTGTTGAAATCCTCTGTCTTCCCAGAGGAGCTTTCCATTATAGGAGTGTTATTCTCTCAATAACTACAGTGTTGGGGACAGAATGATACGGGGAAGGATTCGTAATGGGATATGGATCCCTTCACCTCCAGGTCATGCATCCACGGGCAAGTTGGCTGTGATTGAAAGACTCTGCTGCCTAATGGCTCCCTGGGGACACATCTGAAAGTAGCTAATGGAGTCAGTATAGGTCTCACTCTGGTGGTCGCAGCAGAAATAAACCCTACCCCACCCCACGCAGCAGTTGCTGGCAGTCTGACTGGAGGTGTCAGCAGAGAAATCGTAGATGGATGTGAACACTGAGGCTCTGGACTGAGGTTGCTGCTGGGGCAGTGGATATGTGTATGCTGGGGAAGCCTTGTGTGTCTTTCCTGTAATTGTTTGCTGGGAACAGCTCTGTTTCCAGCACAGTGAATTCAGTGTGCTCGTGAAGCACCGTGTTTGAGGGTGTACAGGCTGTGCTTAGTGTAGGATTTGATTTACAGCAGTTAGAGAGATGTGGCAGAAGTGCTGCAATACTGGACTCTTACTGCACACTGTATTTTTGCACTGATCTGCTTCTTGTTCTCAAGCCCTTACCCATCTATGACCAGATTATTTGGCAACTCAAAAGTGGAGACAGACTTGCAAAGAGAAAATATGCAAGGCACAGTTCTTGGCTGATTGTGTTACTCCTTTGTTACCAGTGGGGTGCTTTTTCCCTTTAGTCCATGGGGCAGGATGAACCATAGAATGGTTTTGGTTGGAAGAGACCTTAAAGATCATCTTGTTCCAACCTCTCTGCCATGGGCAAGGACACATTCCAGCAGATCAGGCTGTTCAAAGCCCCATCCAGCCTGGCCTTGAACACATCCATCAGAGGAGCATCCACAGCTTCTCTGGGTGACCTGTTCCAGTGTCTCACCACCCTCAGAGTGAACAATTTCTTCCTTATATCTAATCTAAATCTATCCTCTTTCAGTTTAAAGTCCTATCACTACCTGTGCTTACAAAAGGTCCTTCTCCAGCTTTCTTGTAGGCCCACTTTGGGTACTGGAAGGCTGCTGTAAGGTCTGCCCAGAGCCTTCTCTTCTCCAGGATGAACAACCCCAACTCTCTCACCCTGTCTTCATAAGAGAGGTGCCCCAGCCCTCTGATCATCTTTGTGCCCCTCCTCCAGACTCTGGAATCCTGCACTTGGAATAAGGGAGGATGATGTGTTCAGTCAAGGTGGACTACTAGCTGTCAAGATAATGAGTGGTTTTGGAGATCATACGTTAAGGTCTCAGCAGAGGAAGTTGTGATGAGAGATGGCCATATAAAGAAAAGCTCTTTATGAACAGAGTTAGCTTTGGAGCCATGAAGACGTTTGAGAGGTTGATCGTTTATGTCTTCAGGTTAAAATACTTTGTGACTGTCTCCAAAATGAGTCTTTCCTAACAGTAACTGTCACTTGAGCAAGCAGAGGCTGCCAATAGCAATAAATAGGAAAGCACACTGCATTCTCACACTCCTCACAGCTTTTGCTCATCCCTTGTAAACAAGGACACAGGAGGGAAGAGAGCAGGTTCTGTTACACTCCTTATTCCTGATACTGTCAGCAGCACGTGTGTTTTCCTAGTGTAAAGTGGATCTAACAGTGTTTGTGCACTAAAAGTGATCTCCTCACAGCTTTTGCTCATCCCTTGTAAACAAGGACACAGGAGGGAAGAGAGCAGGTTCTGTTACGCTCCTTGTTCCTGATACTGTCTGTCAGCAGCACGTGTGTTTTGCTAGTGTAAAATGGATCTAACAGTGTTTGTGCACTGAAAGTGATCACCTTGGGTACTGCTGGTGAGAGATGGTGGCTGTGAGCATTCAGTGCTGTGACAGTACATAAAATAACCCCTGAGGAGGCAGAAGTTAATCATAGGTTAGTTTGGCAGATAAGGTGTACTTGTATTTTGATCCATTTTAGCTGAAGCATCCATCTAGGCTCTTTTGTCCAGCACTGAACAGTGGTAGGAGAGAGATCCTGAGCCTGCTTTTGTTGTTAGTATAGCAGAGATAGTCTGCAGTTAAATTTGTCTGCTCCTGTTCAGCATGCAGGCGTGGCTTGGCCCCCAGGAGTGTGGGTCACTCAGTACACTGAGGCACACAACGTTCCTCTTCCTGATGTTCCTCCTGCTCCTTCCTGCCCTGCCTTGGCAAGGTTGTTCTTGTGCCCACCTGGACCCACCACCCTTTCACTGCTCATCATTGTGCAGATGTACTGAGGCTGGAAATGACTTCCTGCTGGTGAAAGCCTTGGAAAGCCACGTGAAACCTCATCTCCTCCTGCAGAAACAGTTTATGAAAGACAAAGAATTCCAGTCCTGCAGTGTGTCCTCTCTTCCCACTGCTGCTGGTGATGCCTCTGGCTGGGGGTGGGGCAGGTGCTGCCAGGGTGGCAGGAGGTACTTACCCAACAAGTGACCCAGACTGATGTTTGAGTGCTGGTTTGGTGTTCTAATGCTGTTTTAAATTATACCTTTACCAGGGTCCAGAGCATTCATCAGCCAGGCCTGAGAGGTTTCTACAGATGAGCAATGATGATTCTGATGCTTATCCAGTGAGTAGATTTATCAAAGGCCATGTCCTTTTTATTTTTTTGCTCATCATGTCTCAGAGAGATTTTTTTGGTCAGAAGCAGCCTCTCAGCTAGGTATGGTGGGTTAAGATTTTGCTTTAAGTCCTGATGTAACATGAACTTGATCCCACTAAAAGTAATGGAAGTATGCAGTGTGTGCTGCTTCATTGCAAAGCTGAGGTCATCTGTAATTAATCTCTGGCAGCATGGTCTTTTTATGGTTGTTCCTCAGGGCCAGTGACTCTGCCTGTGTATATTGCTGTGTGTGCTGCAAATGGGTGTCACTGGCTAATTTCTGAAGGAGCCCAAGTGAGACGACTCCTGGCTTTTTATGGTGGAGCTCAGTTGGACTGCTGGGAGCATGAAAATAAGCAACTTCTGAATTTGCTTCAGCTAAGACCTTCATACATTGGTCATTCATTTCTACATATAAAGCACATAGCTCTACAGGATATTGGGCATCCACTGCCCTGCTGCAGGATTCCCAAGAAGCACTGATACAGTAACTGAAAAGCACCCCCCAATTTAAAAAAAAAATAAAAATAAAGGAAAGAAAATAGAATTTTCAGTTTTGGCCCTTGGGGCAGTGATAATTCCAAAGCCATGTTCCTCCTCATCTAAAAGTGATTGCCTGTGTCCTGGCAAGACCTGTTTGACTGGCCACATTTAAGGACTGACAAATACACTTAATAAGCAAGTTACACATTTTATCAGAGAAGATAGGAAGTTATACCATGGATGAAGAAATCTTGTTAGGCACTGTACCAATCTGTAATGAGATTATTGTACCTGTACCTATATATATGTGCTTACCTAGTACATAGACATGGATAAAATCCCCTATATTTATAATAAACATAATTACAAAACATGAAATTTGTGTATTAAAATAGCATAAGAAAACAGGACACTTACCAAAAATAGGGTGGGAAGAGAGAGTTAACTTTATACTCAAAAAATTAAGTATAGTTTTAAGATTCTTTCAAGGGGGTTCTATTTCCTGTCTTCCACCTTTTTGCATTTATTTGCATACATTTTTAGGATGAAGTAGAAATGGAAGAGAATGGTTTGTAGGGATGCTTCCCTAGCTAATAATATAATCTCAGCAGAGATCTAGTAATAAGGTTTTTGGAGGGAGGGAGTTGCTGTGAGTCAGAAATAGAAGGATGGCTTTCAAGCCTTTTATTCTGATTTTCTTTTTAGACATTTTTCTAATGCCTTTACTGTCTCTCTCAGGCATTCAGTGAGCAGTTTGAAGTTTCCCAGCTGTATGAATGCAACTGGATTGTGGTGAATTGTTCAACTCCAGCCAATTACTTTCATGTCCTCAGAAGACAGATCTTGCTGCCGTTCAGAAAGCCGGTAAAGTTACTGGGATGGACTTGGTTATTCTGGGTATATTAACTCTCACATAAAGAGGGGCTTTATTTGCATATGACATACTGCTGAAAAGAACAACAATCACTGGTGAGAAACCTTAACTAAACAGAGGCTGAAGTCACTGATTTTGATGGAATGAAACTCAGCTTTGACTACGATTCTAAAACTCGATTTTCAGCTTTACTTTCTTCTGGCTGTACAGACCTTCAGATAGGGTTGTCAAGACACTATGGAGCTAACAGGTTGCATAATTATAATCTGGATGTCTGGTTGCTGGAACTTCAAAAACCTAAGATATAGCTGTTGGATATTTTACTGGTTTGTAGCCTGTGATTTGATTTTTTTCTCCAAAAGAGGCAAAAGCAATGGGTTTTGAGAACCTTTAAAGGGAGTGGACTACCCAAATCTTTTGAATAATTTTGAAACTTTCTAGGCTTCTAGAGGAGATAAAAATAATGTACTGGTTTTGCTATTCACATTAACTTGATCTGTAGCATGTTGAGTTTGTGGGTTTTGTGTGAACAGGGTTACAAATGTTCCATGTACTAAGTGTAGATAAAGCAGCTCCTGAATGGTGGAAAAATTTTTGTCTTACAGCTGATTGTTTTGACACCCAAGTCACTGCTGAGGCATCCAGAAGCTAAATCCAGTTTTGATGAAATGGTGTCTGGTAGGTCACCTTCAAGTATTATGGATCAATAATTAGCTACACCAAGTTGCATGTTAGACTGGGAAGAAGAGGATCCACTCTGGAAAGTTTTCTTTTCCTTTTGGTGTTATTTCTGTGGAGCTGCTGTAGTGAGATCTATCATGGACATTTGCTGAAAAGTCTGCTTTCAAGTATAGATTCTTAATTTTTACAGGCTTATTATTAACTCACTGTTAATTTTAAAGGCAGCAGAAGTGCATCCCCCTTTCTGCAGGGATATTCCCCTCATTAGGGTATTAGGTCACTCCACTCTTTTTCTCTTTGTATAAAACCAGAATTGTTCCTTGTACTGCACACCACACACACAGATGTGAGGATAGGTTAGTCACACTGTGCCCCTTTGGAGGAATGAAGGGCCCATTTCTTCTTACAGTACTCATTTCTGGGGCTGCTGTGTCACACCAGTGATCTCAAGGAAGAGCAGGGAGTTGAACTGTATGCTACACCACAGCTGCTGTTGGCAAGCTGTCAGCACCAACAGATAGGTGCTGGAGAGGTAATACCAAAAACTGGAGTGATTTGTCTTGCCATGCACTGGTCAGAACGTGTTAAGAGTGGCATGAGGAAATGCAGTGAAATTTTGTGAGTGATTGAAGTGATTCATTCAGAATGAGGGAGTGAGCATGGGTGTTGTCATCTGTCTCCAGTTCTGGTGGGCAGCTTGGTGGCTTTCAGAAAAGTGTAGCTGCTTCTTTTTTTCCAAAGCAAGTTACAGTGTTTAAACATGCTGAAATCCTGCTTTATCTCCTTTTTTGTAGGTGAGTAAAGTTTGCTTCTCAAGCAAAGGCATTTGCTGCTTTTGATTACTGTTTAAAATCTTTGTAGAAGGAGTCAGATTAGAAATTGTGTAGGGATTGTGATTTGCCACTTTGGAGTCCCCTCTGCTTCCAGCTAACCCTCAATAGTGGACAAACTCCTAATTAACACTGAATTCTGATATACTTTAGTCTTCCTACTGAAGAGGACAGCAAGTAGTAAAGTATTGCTGACTCCTGGCAAACTCTTCTTGCTGTTTTTAATGGGAAGCTGAGAAGGAGAGGAAGACTGACTCCAGCTGACCCAATGAAGCTCAGATTCCTTTTTTTTTAATGATGAATTCTGCTGTTCAGTGAGACAGGATAATTCTAACATAAATCAGTTCCTCGTTCACATGCTTGTGCTGCTGCTTTTCTCCCCAAAACAAATGGTTCAAACAGGAGCTTATTCCCCTGGTAAGTGGGTGTGCTGATTCGGACTGGAAGGTCATGCAGCTGTCTGCTACCTTGCAGTTGGTTAATGTGGGAATAGTTCTAATCAATCATAGAAGAGAACAAAGAAAATAATCTTTCAGACCATCAAGTTCCTCTTCCAGTTTCATGTATCCCAAGAAAATTGTTCTCCTGGGAGATGATATCATGGGGGAAAAGATATCTAGCAGTGAGGATATGCATTTGAAATGTTATCTTATCACTTACATGTATGGCTCAGTTCTGTGCTAATTCTTTCTTTGGCTCATGCTATTCTAGTCCTTAAACAGAGGTTTAAACCACATAAATTGAGTGTGTAGTACTGGTAGTTGAGTGTGTGCTTGTGTAAATGTTCCTGCAATTGCCAGCTTTAGTTGTGTTATAAATATGTGCTATGCTGTTATACAAGAGTGTTCCCAAAGTTTCTAAACCTATATTAATATTATGTGGCTGAAAGAAGAAACAATATTGCAGGTAGTTCTCTGGAAAAAAAATGGAAGCAAAGGTGAGCTATCCAGTCAATTTAAAATTAAAGGTTCCAGGCACAGCATGAAGCTAAAAAGGAATCCACTGTTAATATGCTTCTGTCTATTAAGTATGGAAGAGTGGATTATTGACAGTCTTTTTAACTTCTTGAAACTGAGCTGCTGGAAGTCACTTGAGCAGAGTGACTGCTCTGAAAAGCAGAAATAGAAAGGCAGCAGAACCCTGTGACCACTGCAACCTGCTGCTTGCTCAGTAAAAGACTGTTTCTTGGGCTGCTTTATTACAATGACAGTTCCACTGAGGGCACTTCTCTGATCTGTGCTGTTAACCAGGTACCACTTTCCAGCGTGTGATTCCCGAGAGTGGGCTGGCAGCTCATGCACCACAGGAGGTCAAGCGAGTCATTTTCTGCACAGGAAAAGTATACTATGATCTTGTGAAAGAGAGGAAGAACCAAAACCTGGAGAAACAAGTAGCTATAACCAGACTTGAACAGGTGAGCTCCCTGCTCCTCAGAAGACAGGGTCCACGAGGAGACTTTCAGCAATGGTTTCCTGTGTTTTTAAATAGATGTCACTTTCCAGTAACATTTTTATAGCACTTTGCCTCTTACAAGACATTATCTAGTCCTTCATGGGCTTATGGAGAAGGAACACTTCACTAGTATGCTGGACAATAAGATGCAGAGAGCTTGAGGACTTTTCCAGAATAAATGTAACGAAGTGAAGGTTACAACGTGGTGGCATCTGAAATTTGTGTAGCTGGTCTGCTAGATTTAAATGTTGTGACACTTACTGTCACTCACTAAGGACCTGTATTGTCACAGCTACTTCACTAGAAAAACTAAGAATGCAGATCTGGACTGTGATCTACTTCTGTTCATATTGGTGCAACTAAAAAAAATGTGTGTATTCACTTCTGACAGCATGAAATCAATTAGAGAAATGTGAGCCACTTTTAAGAACATACAGCAGTTGTATTAGGTACTAGCTGGTTGATTGCAAGGGTTGGGTGTAGTACCTGATAGGTCAAAGGCTTTCCTACCATGGCCTAGCACCATGTCAGAGAAAGCTGTGTGAGGTATTACCCTTTCTTTCCAGATCTCACCATTCCCTTTTGACTTGCTGAAAGAAGAACTTGAGAAGTATCCAGCTGCTGATGTAGTTTGGTGTCAGGAAGAACACAAGAACAGTGGATACTATGATTATGTCAAACCTCGTTTCCGCACTATTGTGAACCACACTCGACCTATATGGTATGAGACTTTAGACTCTTATCTCCTGGTCTGATTTGTTTGCTTTAAATTTGGTTGAGTTTGGGGATTTTGTTGCTTTAGAAATTGTTTTTGATTTGAGAATGTTATTCATGGGTAAGTGGGGTTCTTCACAAAAAGCCTTTGAGTTTGGGTTCTTGAGGGAGAAGTCTAGATGTCTATTTCTCAGGTGCATCATTCTTATCTTGCTCCTCCTTGTACTTCTAAAAGAAAATCAGTTGCAACTAGATCTATATTTATTGTCACTTAGCACAGCACTTAGCTCTCCTAGATTTTTCTGTCTTGTCTAAGAGTCTATCTTGTTTAAGAATTTCACTCCAAATACTAGGTTTCTGGAGGAAACAGTTGCTGTAAAGAGCTCAGTCCAGGTACCTTTGTGTTTATTTTAGATGATTGACTCTCAGCTCTGCTCGTGCAGCTGTCAGAGGAATGAGTCTTCATTGCCAAAAGCAAATTATCTAATTATGAGAAAGTGTAGCTGGCTACCCTGAGAGGGATGGGGGAGGAAACAGTTTGATGTTGACGGGAGGGGGAAGCTGACCAGGAGATAACTGATAGTGCAACTGAGATTGATTTTTATTTAAGAAAGATTGATGATTAAACGTCCGAGTCTGCCAAGCTGACCTGAATGCATTTGTATGCTTGTTATTGTCAAAACAGTCTCTCTTTTCACCTCATTTATCTGCCTGATTCTTTTTGTCACAAAGGTATGTTGGCCGAGAGCCTGCTGCTGCAGCTGCCACAGGCAACAAGAACATGCATCTGGTGTCACTCAGAAGGTTCTTGGATACAGCTTTCAACCTGCAGGCTTTTGAGGGAAAGACATTCTAACTACAGGACACCGACTCATCTTTGACTAGGAGTCTCTCAAATAAATGCATCTGAAAGAGGAAAGAAGTGGGAAAAATATTGGAAATTGTCTATTTTTTTTTTGCTTTAGCATATAAAATAAATCCAGCAGCTGACTTGATTAATCTGCACCTTGCTCCCTGGTTTGTAAGGAAAAAAAATAATAATAATTCCAATTTACTTCCACTATTTTTTGTCTGTTTAGACTGGGACCTCTTTGGCACAAGGAGAATCTCCTATTGAAGGATGCAGTGTCTAATTCAGTGAGGCTCCAGGCTCAGTCTGTGGGCACTGTCCATTACTGTAACTACCATGGACAGCATGATAGTTATGCACATCCCTGAGAAAGAAGAGAATATGTTTGGGAACCACTAAGGAACCAATATGTGTTTTGACCAGGAAAATGGTTGATAGTTATTTCTAGATATATTGGAGAGGAACTAATGAAACCAAAAAGCATAAAGTTGGTGGGTGACGTTGGTAGGGAGATGTGCTAGGTGTGGTTGTTGGAAAGAGATGGTAAGGTGGCCTGGGGATGTGAAGAAGAGCCTGGAAATGGGGAATCAGCTTACAAAATTGCTAAACTATGGATGATAACAAAAGTGGTGTGGACCACTTAGCTATAAGGTGGTGGAGGGTGATGATGGCAGAAATAAAAGTGACAGAAAAGGTTTATTGGTTGTGGTTGAGGAGGGAAGAAGTCTGCACAAGAGCACAGTTGACAGAGAGCAGTGGGTGATCAGCAGGAGAAATCAGCATCAAACAAATTCAAAAGTAGGAGGTGCCAGCATCAGTTGCACCCACTCCATGAGAACTCTGTGCAACAAGTAGTGAATTCTCTGCTCTGTCCAGCACTAATCCCTGTCTTGATTCTCCTTGCATGATATTAATTCAACCCCGAAGTGGCAACTCCTGATCCAGTCACCCTTTTTTATGTTAGGAGGAAGCAGAGAACTCTGTGCAACAAGTAGTGAATTCTCTGCTCTGTCCAGCACTAATCCCTGTCTTGATTCTCCTTGCATGATATTAGTTCAACCCTGAAGTGGAAAGAGGAAGCAGCAGTTGCTGAGGGACCAAAGGCACATCCTCTGGCTCTGTGCAAGCAGTAGCTGATTGCCCGTGGGTAGCTGGTCAGTGAGGATGCCCCCTGCCCTGTACTTTCAGCATGGGTGCAAGAGGTGGCTCAGTAAGGCTGATGGAGGCTGGTGCTGGAGGGGAGGGAGCAGCAGGAGATGTTTCTCCTCCCAGGAGACAGCCTTTGGCTTCCTGAGGGGCACTGCACAGCAGGGTGCTCTCAGAGTGCCACCCCCTGTGCTTGCTCTGCAGTGCTGGAGGGCAGGGGGACACTGCTTCCCCATCCCCTCGAGCAGCAGGACTGGTGTTGTCACAACTCCTGGTCCCTCTGCCTCAGGAGAACTTCAGTCTGGGCAAACCTTACCACTGCAGGTTTCTGCAACACCAGGCTGTGTAGTGGCAGAAGACTCCTTCCCTTCTTTCTGCTGGCTGGCAGAGGGAGCTGCTCAGTTCAGAGTGAGGGGTGTAGCAGGAGGCAGAGGAACAGCCATGCCAATGTTGAGGCAGGCAGCAGTACCCAGCTGCACCCTGAGTGCCAGGGCACTGCTGAGCAGCCACTTGGGCACGTCAGAAAGAGTGACTGAAACACACCCAGGGGAGACTTCACCCACGTCTCTGGGTCGCTGTGCAGAGCCTGCTCCTGGGACACTCTGTTCTTGGCAGCACGTTTTACCCTGCTGCTGCTGTGTCAGTTTATGACTGATTCAAAGAGTTGGGTGTTGCTGGAGAACGTCTTGTTGAAATAAAAAGCTTTATTTTTTAAAATAGAAAACTTTAAGCTATGATCAGGTACTGCTTGTCCGAGCAGGTTACCAAAAGGGGATGTGTGCCTTATGCTGTCCCTTTAGTTGGCCTGGAGATGGTGAAACATGACAATAAAAAAAATTATCTTCATGTCAGAGCATAAGATAGATGTTTTAAGGTGCTTACCATGGGATCCAGAACCAAACTTAGTGTAATGTCCATGAAACTCAGTAACATCCTTTGAAATCAGGCCGATTGCTTTGGGCTTTTTCTCTCTTAGAAACACTGAAGCTGATTCAGTCTTTTGAAACCTAATGAACTTGGAAGATACTGCAGTTGGCAGCATCAGATGCTGTCTCCTGTCCATTTCTGTGGCTCAAAACATTAGCTGATAGGCAGTAACCATCACCCAAAGTATTTTAATGATTTTATGAATGCTTGTTTCTGTGGCAAGAATTGAGTGCAGATAAATATTGCTGGCATTGTTTACTGTATTTTCAGTTTGCATAAGGCAGGTCAGCGTTGCATGAAATATGATAAGTGTGGTTATGGCACAGTGTATGCAGAGGTAGAAAACAAAATTAACATAGAGATGTAAGTGGTAAATGACAGGTTTCCATTTGCATTGTGTATCATAGATTGTGGCATAAGAGTTGCATAAAAATTCCATCAAAAGATGTAAAAATTAAAATAAAAATATAAAAGAAGGAAATTCTCTGTTACAGCTGTTCTTTTTGACAATTTCTCCTTTGAGTGCTGGCATTAGCATCCCATTCATAGGAGTGCTAGGGCAGCTCATTTTGCCATTTTCTCTGTTTCTTCCATAGTGGCTTATTTAAATGTAGCAGCAGTAAGGGAGATGGTGTTTGGACTGGAAAAAGATAATGCTTCAAAACCATTGGGTTAAAAGTAGTAATAGCATTGCAGTTACAGTAGAATATTTTGCTTTATTCTATTCTAATTGTTTAATGTAATAAGTGAACACATTTCTATTTCAAGCAGAATTTTTAAAGGACTGGAACTAGACTGGAATTAACCTCTAATTTCTAAACACTGGAATTAATTTCTTGGAACATCTGTTGAGCTAACATGTTTATACAGAATTACTTTTCCTGTTGTCTGCACTTTCAGAGAGTATGTTCAAAAACTTACTAAAGCATTATAATTTGCTAAATGCATAGATTACACTTACTTGCAGAATTATTTTGCTTTTCTTCAGCAGGGCCCCTTGAATAAGACTTACAGAGTGTTTTTAAATAGCCACTCCTATTTAAGAAGCTTTATCAACAATGAATACAAGTTTCTGTAATGTCAGCTTTAAACCAGGGAAAGAATAACTCTGATCTCAGAGGAAACAAATACCTCATTAAAACTGAGAAGTTAAATACTTTTTATATACTATAGAGCAATCAATCTTTGTAGAGTGTTTGGACAGGACTGCACAATTACATCTCCTGCAAACAGCCTGCACTGAAATTCACATCACAGAAGGACAAAGCAGCAAATGTGAGAATCAATGGACTTCATCCTATTTGTGGGTGAGACACCACGTTATGCATGCCCAGAACAGCAAAAGGCTTGCTAAGACAAACAGCTTCTGTCACAGAATTATCTGTGTTTTCTGGTAGCGACCTGATGAACTGTGCTAACAGCAGGGGTGTGCTTGGGGGAAACCTTTGCCCTGCCTCTGGTACAGCTGGAGTCTGTCTGCTAGAGCAGAGAAGTAACCTGTTCTCCAAAAGGGAAACATTCTGCTTGTTCTGGGAGGTAAAAATTAACACATGAGACTAGGCAAGAAACAGGTATGTGTGTGCACGGTTTGAACTGAGTAGATCAAAGTAGGTGTGTTTGGGGGTGTTGTTTGTTTCTCTGGGGGGATTTTGCTTTAAGAACCCTTTGGCTAGACTCTCTGGCTACTGTCTCAAGAGCTCTGGTAGCTCAAAGGGCAGATGTGCTGCCACTGATACAGAGTTTGGAATAACGGTGGGGGGAATGACTGATGGGGCTGGCCTGGGCAGGGTGGCTGAGCCAACACTGCCTGTGGCTAGCTGGTTAGAGCCAGGGGTTTGGTCCCAGCTGGTGCCTCTCTGTCTCCTTTGCCATTGTCCCCTAAATACTTCCCGTTTTTCCCCAGAAGGGTGGGCTGCGGCTGGGCTTCTGGGCACCCACGGTGGGGTGGGGGGGCCCCTGCATGGGCCTGCGTTGTGGAGTAGGAAAGAGGGGAGTGAGGGAGTTCAGGTGGGGCCAGGAAGGCTGGGGCTGGCTGCTGGAAAGGGGGCTGCCTGCGCAGGGAAGGGGCCGGGCTGGTGCCAGCGGGGGAGGGGTGCCTCGTCCTGCCCCGGGGTGAAAGGAACACTGCCCTTGGAACTGCTATCAGAACTTCTGAGGACTTAGATGAAACCCATGCACAGTGTGGCTGTGGATTTCTGATGCAAGTGGCTGGCAAAAGCTGCTTGGGATGTAAAATGCTGCCCCTTGCAGCGCAGTGAGCTTTGTTTGGAAAAGGTGAGGAAACCTAGGAGTGAAAGATGGTACAGAAATGCATGTTTTTGTTAAACCAACAAAAACCCAACAACAAATCAAACCTTTTAAAAATAAATTCTCCTTCCCCGGGGGGAGGTGAAGAATGACCTGCCTTTTGCCAGGCTGCAGCCATAATCCCCTGGTGAGATCTGCTGGCGTGGACACTGCTGGACCACTGCTCTTCCCTCACTCTGTGTCCTCTGGGCAAGACTGCAGGTCTTGGAGCTTTGATCAGTACCTTCATACGACCCTTCTGTGCTGATGAGAACAGCACATCAAACAAAATCTTTGCAGATGAAGGTAATTTTGAGGGTAGTAAAGGTTACTAAGTAGAGTAACTTCAATGTGAAAGTTTAAATGCCAAAAGGCGTTAAAGATGTTTATTAGCTGTGATCAAAAAGCTTCATGTATTTTCTTCTTCCCTTTAGTCATTTAGTACTTCTGCAAAGTCCAATTGTGTAGCAATAGGAGTCTTGATTTGATGGACTCTAGTGATTAAAAAAACTATTACTGATTTTCTTCATGTTTATGGAGAACAAGAACAGATTAAGTGGGTACATTTTCTTAATCATCAGTGTAAGATATCAGGAAAAAGCATGCAGACTGAAATAGAAATGCAAGAAGAAAACATGAATATTGCCTATTTTCTAATTCTTGCCTTTTTTTTAAATGTTGAAATATCTTCTGGTTTTAGATACTTCTCAACTCTTATTTCAGCTTGTGCCTTTCTTAATGCCATTGTTTAAATGTAGCCTATTATCCAAAAGGAATAAAAGAAAAAAAAAAGGAAAATTATTCGGGAAAAGGAATATTTTAGAGATTTATTACCTTTGAATGAAAATGTTTCACAGATTTCTTTGAAGTCTTCAATTATTAATAAGTCCACCCAGGCAGTTCCTTTGTGATATTTAAGTGATGCAGTCATTAATGGCAAATGGAGATCTAATTTGTTTAGGGCGGAAAACAATTGTGGTCATCACTAAAGATGTTGTGTGAAATATAATTTCTGTTGCAGAAATCTTTGCTTCCTATTCAATAGCCCATAAATTCACTGATCCTCTCACAAATGAGCACAGAGAAACTCTGCCTGTGTCGTACCCAGCCAGCTTTATACTCTCTGGCCCTTCAGGAGGGAGGGTGTGCTCAGACTATCCCAAGTGAGGAAGCTCTGTGTAAGAGCTCAGCTTAGTTCTCTGTCATTTTCTCTGGGTGGACATGAGGCGTTATCAGTATAATGGATTTGGTTTAGGAGTGGTTTAAGTGACAGCATTTCACTTGGTCTTGTAGTGGAATTACAGCTGTCTGCACAGGGCTTGGTTGAAGGATGTGTTCCCACAGAGCTCTCCCAGATCTCTCCTGCACGTTGGGTGAAGGGGAAGAGTGCACGTCAGTGTTGGGAGGTGTCTGAAAATGCAGTCCTGGCACCCTCTGTCCAGGGCTGGGCTGTGCCATAGAGGAGAATTTGGTTCTTCTTTCTGGTTTCCCAAAATGAGCTTGACTCTGTTGTGAGGTTTACTTCTGCAGTGATGCCTCGGGCAGCCCTGCTGGGGTAGCCACCAAAGCTCCTTTATCTCCAACAAGTGAACTCCACAGCAGAGGCCATCAAGTAAATGTGAACCATCACTGTGTACTGGCCAGGACTTTGCAAAGGTGAACTAACTTAGTAAAAAGCAAATCACATTTGAAGGAAGAGTATGTTTCCCCACATTTGGGGGAAGAGTGTATTTCCCTCAGTGAGTGTCTCCACTGCTGCGGAGGAAATAAAGAGGATAAAATAAAATGGTCTAATACAGAACATGATAAAATGACTCCACATAATTCCCTGTGACTGGAAATAAATGTTTAACAAACTGCTCCCAATAGGCTTGTTAAAGATGAAATATTTATTACTATATGTTAATTACAAGGTTTAAGCAGTACTTAAGTAATTTAAAGGGATTGGCTTCATCTTGCTTTCAAGGATTTTATGTGATTAAATCCTTCTTCATCAGTTGTGCTTTGTGCTAGAGTGGTTTGCACAAATACCTCCTTAACAAAACAGTGTTTTCTTATAGGATGAACAGAGGACGGTTCTATTCATTAATTTCACAGCCAAGCAAAATCAAATTCCATCAGAATTCATGTTTTTACAGGTGGACTGAAACAAGAGTTTTTCAAGTCTAGAAAAATGCTATTGATGTAGTAAAGTTATACATTACTCCTGGGATATTAGTCTCTGACAGTAGCAATCAGTTTTGAAGAAGCCTGTGTACAGTTTTTTGGGATGCAGTACAGGAGAGAAATATGTTAAGTCTTCTTCCTTCCCCTGAACAGCTTAAGATATCAAAAGAACCATAAGTACTTTGCACTTTTACATCTTAAATATTGGGTTCGTACCAGCATATTTTGCACAAAATTACTTTGAGGAAAGTTTTTTGGTTTCTCAGAACTTCAAATTGTTGACAAAACTCTGTTGAGATGAAGAGCTGGAGCTTTGTGTGGCTGAGGGACTCTCTGCCTATTCAGAAGGAAAGATAAACAGAAATAAAGCAACTTAATCTCCAGTGATTCCTTAGTTACACTTTTAGATAATTAACTTCTCCTCTGATGTGCTCATTCAACAGATACCTGGTCATATGTGACCATGTTTATTTAATGTAATATTTATACCACGGTACACCCTTCTCATTATAAAAGAGACATTCTTTAATTTACACAGATTCTGATGCTCTTGCTTCAAAAAAAACTATGGGCTTCAGGAAAATATACCTGAGTATGCATGTCAGTAGACACATAAATAGCTGCTGCAGGGGCTGTCAACAAAAAAAAGTAACTTTCCTTCTCTTGGGCATCACTCTTCTGACATTTATGTGTATTAAAAAATTAGGGACATGCTACTTAAAGTGTGATTTTTTTTTTTCTTTTTAAATTATTATTCTTTGTGTTTTGTTTTTGTTTTTTTTTTACTTAGGCCTTTATCACAGCCCTCAGGCTCCTCATTAGACTTATCAGTAAAACTATTTTTATCTTGCACAGCTCATGAGTTCAATAGATTTGTGCAGAACTTTGTAACTTTGTGGTAACTGTCTCTGTAACAAAGCCCAAAGGGAAGTAAACGGATCTCTACAGCATATTCTGTTTTCCAGAATTAATTCCCAAGCCTATGGCAAAGACCACTACTGTGTGATATTTCTGGTTATACTTCATATGACCGTGGTACATTTACATGTACACATGTATGCAAGCAAATATTCATGTGTCTGAATAGTGCCTATGTGGGTGTGCAGAACAACCCTGTCTGTTCTTATCACTTCCTTCCAAAACTGATCAAAGCTGAAAGTTGTAGCAGGTAAATGGCCACATTTCAAATTGGATCTTAAATTAGGAATGCATCTTGTTTCTCACTTGAATGAGGCTCTGCTGAGTTGTGAGTCTTAAATATGTGCCTTGACAGAGCAGAGGAATCCAGCCTGTGTTCTCTTGGGCTGGTTTTGGTCGTAATATGTGAGCGTTGATAGGGAATGTTCTCAATATTTTAAAGAAAAATACCTTAAAATAACCAAAAGAAATCTGTCCAGTTTAAAGCAACCATTAAAAATCCAAATATCACTTTGTTCATTCTCCTGGAAGCTGGAAAAAAAGAAATAAATAAAAACCAAGAACTCCCTGCACTAATTGTGGAGTGTCATACAACTAGTTGTACAGCACTTTTTACTAGAGAACTGGAGAATGTTTTAGGGAACACAGGAGCTCTGTGACTCAAAGCTGTTACCTCCAGTTTGGATGAAAGAGTTGGAGAAGTGATGTCGTACAGCCTGCAAAGCAAATCTGTCACAGATGTTATCTGAAGATGTAAAAATGGTGCATGGAAGTGCTTAGTGCTGCTGTGTTTAATATCACGTTACTGGATGGCCAATATGCAAAATGAACAGGAAGGAAAATTAACTATGTGTAGTATCATTGATAATTTTTATTAAAAAAAAAAACACAAAAACAACCCAAATGTTAAAAGAATTCAACTTTGCATTGATAATTTTTATTAAAAAAAAAAAAACAGCCCAAATGTTAAAATAATTCAACTTTTTTCCCCTAATGAAGTTCTCTTTTCTGAAAAATGTGCTGATATCAGTGGTATGTGGCTTTGTTTTTCCAAGTGCACAATCAGAAGTGGACCCATGGGAAGTTAATGATTACCATTGTACAGTCACTTTAAAACAACTAAAGCATGTCTGACAGCAAATTGGATCTTTTCAACCTTTCCTGAATAATTGTATGAAGTGATCTCCTTCCCATGCACCACTTCCCTCTCCACAAGAGCTCCTAGGTCTTTGCAGGCTTATTTTTTTTATCAGGCTGGCCACCATGCAAACACACATCTCTCCTGGTAATAGCTGTGCCACTTTTGCATTAGGCTTCTGAGAATAAGCTACTTGAAAATTAAGTTGCTGCTGTCTTTAATACAATAATGTATTGGATATAGACCTACAGCTGTTGTAAGGGGAAAGGTCTTGTTGCAGTCTAGGGCTTGTGCAACCACTGGGAGTGATGGCCAAGAGCAAAATCTTCCTGTTTGCTGAGAACATCAAGAGCAGGGCAGTAGTGTGTTGGATAAGGCTGCCTTGCTCCTTTCCAGGTGTGCTCCTTGTATGAGAAAAAACCTTCATCTCTTTTAATATCATTTGAAACCAAACACCACAAAAGTACTTAAATTAGGAGCCCAGAGATCCTGCAGTCTATACTTAGAGACCTGAATTGCTCTGTGGAGATGCCTCTGTCCACCCACTACAGAGGCAGCCTGGGGCAAGCCAGCTCCTGAACTAAGTGCTTCAATAAAGTGTCTGTGACTAAATGTGACAAATTCAGTCTGTGGAGGTGCATTCTGCAAGGGGGAGTGGAGCACCTGCCACACAACCATGCAAATGCCTGGTGCATTTCTTCTCATCTTTATTTCAGTGTATCAAGTGTTGTTAATTTGTTTCTTGATAGCCGATGATTTTTTATTTTCCTTCCCCCTTTTGAAGAAATTACTGGAAGAATTGACAGATTTTTTGGAGCCATTTGCAAAACAAGGAAATGCACATGATAGAGCTTAATCATGTTATGAGAGATTGTTACTCTAAAACACAAACTATTTTAGTTATATTGTATTATTGTGCCATTAGTACCATTTGACTGCCAACTGTGCACCAGCGGGGCTCCGATCCATAGGAGCCTTCAAATAGTGCCAAGGGTAGGAGGGAGAGAGGCTCTTAGTGGTACAGTTTTTTCAGTGATTAATAATACTTGAGGTCCATTTCAGCAATCAGAAATGTGTCTTAATGAGACAATTAGTCAAACCATAAAAGCTGCACAGCAATTTAGTTGGTGTTACTCCTGCTATAATTTGCTGTTCTCCTTTCTTCCTCCTGATTTGACTTTATCACCATAGTCTGGGTGAAAGTCACTCTAGAGAGGACTTGTCTAGGCTCAGTTTTCAAGTGGCCATGATTATCTGTGGGGCAAACTCCTTAAAAATGAGGGAGGCTTTGAAGAAAAAATTGAATGTGAAAAAAAATCACATGCTTTTGTCCAAAAGTGGTGCTACAATGCCTTCAAATATCCAGCTGCCTGCTAGTTCCATGGGAACTAATCACAAGCAGTGTTTTGGGGGACGGGCACCAAACGAAATGGGCTACTTCAAATCTGTATTTATTTTTCCTTTCTGTAACAAAAGGGCCTGAGATCTCTTTATGCATTCTAGCTGGCTGTGTTCAAAATGTCTGATGGACCTAAGTTTTTTTATCTCACTGGGGGATATCTCGCTGTCATGTATATAAAAAATCTTAATCTTTCCTCATCTCTGATCTTTCACAATCCGGTCATAATATTATTCTAAAGCAAAGTCAGAGCAGTTGCTCTCAGCCCATACTTGGCTTAAAGTCTGCTGCTTCTTTTTCAGACCTGAAGCCTTCTGTTCCTCAAAGCCTGTTTGTTTATTGCAGCTCAGCATGTTGGTCACTGTACAAAACTGCTGTCCTTCTGACTTGGAGGTATGTCAGAAATATCCTCAGAGTGTTACACAGAGCACTGGGCACAGCAAAACTAAAACTTAAAAAAAACAAAAGCCACAAAACTAGTCACGCTGGTGAGTTCATCTGCCTGGAGCTTTTCCAGTGATGTTCATGGTGTTCCATGCTCAAGAGGTCTGGGAAGCTCAGTCTTCTATTTTGGGGAATAAATTCTGTCCAGAAAAAAACATTATTTAAACGACTTTAGTCTGTTTAACTTGCATTTACCTAAGAGGCCAGTAAGCAATTCAGTCCCAGAGCAGAAGCCATTGGTGGGTGCCCCAGTGACAAATGCAGTAGGGTGGGTTTTTGCAAAGCCCCTCCCTGTGCTGGGGGTTGTGCTGGAGCTGGAGCTGGAGCTGGAGCTGGAGCTGGAGGCTGGAGCTGGAGCTGGAGCTGGGCTGTGCTGCAGCTCAGCCTGCTCAGCAGTTGCAGGGTGAGGGTCACAGTGAGGTGTGAACTAACTCACTGCTCTCTGGGGCAGAACTACAGTGGGGCAGGAGCTGAAACCCATCTGCTCACTGGGTGAGTGTCTGCTGCAGGAAGTGCTGAAGCCTGATCATACCCATCTGCTCAGTGTGGTTCCCTCTCAACTCTCTCACTTTGTAATCTTGTTGTATCAGAGTTGTAAAAAGCAAAAGTGTTTTGGCCTTCTAAAGGGACAATACAGCTTCTTCTTTGCTTGACCTTAACTATGATTATTTTTTTTCTCACTGAAGAATATTGTTTTAATGCTTCTGTCATCTACAGGTCATTGGAAAGGGATTGTATCTGGACATAGCAGTAGTGTTATTTTGACAATGATTTTGTGTTGGATCAGTACCATGTGGATGTGGTTTGGTTATTTGCAGCTGCAGCAATCTCCCTGCAGGTTACAGCTGACAGGAGATACTGAGTGATAAGATTTGGTCTCTCCTGCAGCTGCACTAGAAACTGCAGCCTTGGCACCTAGTGCTCCTGACCCTCAGCAAATGCTGTCTTTGTTCACAGCATTCCCCTGGGATGCAAAGTCTGACCACTTCTCCTTTCTCAATGAATAATGGGCTGTATGGGGTCTGGCTGAGCTGATTTTCCCCCAGCAACCCTCCTGGGGCAGGGCCTTTGTGCTGAGAGTCAGAAGGGGGTCAATAACCCCCATGTTATAGAATCATAGAATCCTTTAGGTTGGAAGGGATCTTCAAGACACTGGGCAGTGCTCACACAGCACCAAGGCTCCTGCTGACGTTCCCCCCACGGTGGGATGGGGGCAGGAGCTTGGGGGGACACAACCAGGACAGCTGACCCCAACTGACCAAGGGGATATTCCAGACCATAGGACATCAGCTCAACTATAAAGCTGGTACCAAGGAGGAGGAGGAGGGGGAGGGGGCTACTCCTTGGTCCTCCAGAGCAACTGCTGTGTGTTTTGGAGCCCTGCTTCCCAGGACAGGCCAGGCACAGCCTGCTGATGGGATGTACAGAATAATCTTTGGTTTTGCTCTTTGCTTCTGTGCACGGCATTGCTTAACTGTTGCTTTATAATTAAACTGCCCTTGTTTTTTTGTACCCACAAGGCTTCTGTCTGTATCTTATTTTCCCTTCTCCTTTTGCTCTGTGGAAAGGGGCAGGGTGACAGAGCAGCTTGGTGGGCATCACTTGCTCAGCCAGGGTTAACCCACCACATGGGCCAAAATGAAAGTTGCTCAGGACATCAGAATTGTGTCATATGATTATCTGCAAACCACTGAATTTACCTGAATCAAAAATGGTTTTAAAATGAAGCTGAGGTTAAGAGTATATGTTGACAAATCAAGCAAAAAAGAAGCTTCATACTCTAGTTATTGAGGGGTTAAAAATGATAGAAGAAGGCAACAGTTGCTTTTAAGGTTCCTGGAGTATCAGCTGTGGTAACAGCTTAATCCTGTCCCTATGGCTATGCCACCTTCTTTCTCTCTGTACCTTTGGCATGAGTCTAATGATGCACAAATGTTTTCAGAGGTGTTTGTGCCCAAGAGAAGAACAGAACTGGCACATTTGTATAAATGAGCATCAGAGATGAACAACTTTGACATTACTGTCTTTGAGATAGGAAACTTTCTAAAACTTGAAATAATGAAAGATATCCAGGAATTTATTCTTCTAATTAAAATCAAATTGTTAGAAATACATGGAAATCACAGTCCTACATTTGTAACATTCAGGGTGGCAACATATGACTGGTTCTGGAAGAGATGCTGTACTTATTTGGTTAACAC
Organism: Merops nubicus; assembly: GCF_000691845.1. Lineage (NCBI taxonomy): Eukaryota > Metazoa > Chordata > Aves > Coraciiformes > Meropidae > Merops > Merops nubicus. The sequence continues at coordinate 38,395 of NW_008631438.1, read as the reverse complement.
AGAGGTGGAACAAGTAAGATTATCCAGAGCTTCATTAAGAGACCTAGGAGTACAAAGAGCTAACAGTACCCCAACATTTCTAATGCATTTGTAATGCAAGTAAATTGCTTCACAAATGCTTTCTCCCTCACAGCACTCTGACCCAGTGGGGCTCTGCCCTGGTTAGCTTTATATGTGGGAGACTGATTCAGCTTTGATCTGGATTGGAAACAGAGAAAAAGTGTGTGGAGCAGTGCAGGTGGTTTCGCTGCAGGTAGTCCAGCAGACAGTGGCATGACCTGTTAGCCATTGCTTTGCTGTCTAGGGTAGGTCTAGGATTGGGATTAAAAAAAAAAGAAGTATTTTGTTTGAATAAATTTCCAACCAGAACCCCCCAGTTCCTGGCCTGTGTTCCTTGCAAGAGGGTGAAACCAACCAAGCTGTTTAGCTGGGAACAGCATTAGCCTTGGCCAGTTTCCTGCTGTTGCTCTACAACTGCCAGCCCTAGAGAGGCTGCTGGAAAGTGGGGAGTTGAGAAGCAGTGGCTTTCAGCCTTTCTCTGGAAGCTGTTTGCACAGGAGGTGGAAGAAGTTGAGCCCTGTACTCCTTGTCCTACCTGCAGCAAAAAAATTCTAAATTACTCTCTGTGAGGCACCGATCTGTTTTTTGCTTGAGTGTGGGAGGGTGAGGAAGGTAAAAAACCCAAAGAAACTAAGGCACAAGCAAAGAGAATTATTTGTTCTTCTGAAAGCAAGCAGATGCCCTAATACCTCTGTGGACTGAAGCCTAGCAGGTCTTCTTGTGGGTGTATGCAGGAAGGCCCCAAATGATGCTCTCCAAAGCACCCAAGCTGTAACTCCCAAACCATCCTCTCTTCCTGACTGTGCCCTTCAGACTGCCTCAAATATAATGAGTGCAGAGCTTGAAGTGTTAATGTTGACAGAACCTGGACAGTTTATGCCTTAGGAAGCACTCATTTCAAATGTAAGTGCTTTCAGCAAGAGGCTGAATGCAATGAATGAAAGAATGTACTTGGCAAAGTGCAGGTCATTGATATTGCAGCAAAATACAGTCACCCCACTGACCACCAGCTCTACAGTCTGATATCTCTTCCAGAATAAGCTGGTGTCCCTCTGCCTGCAGGACAGCTGGAAAAGGGACAAAGAAGCAGTGCCCAGTACAGCATTTGCTTGGTTTCCTGTAAACTCCAAGTGTATCTAAGTTGTAGCACTTATGAGGACAAGGAGCAAAAAACCAGTGTTAATGTAGTTATTGAGTGCTGCACAAGCTCCCCACAAATCCTATCAGCTTTAATCTCTGGCTTCACTATTATTACATTAATGGATCTCCTTTGAATGAAGCCTCCACCCTCTGTCATTTCTAGTTCTCGTGGTAAAAGGCCAGAAATTCATTATGCACTTGTATTTGCTATTAACTGGCACAGCAGCTGTAAGAAACACAACGTATTTATTCATAAGTACCATGGAATAAGACTAAATTCAAAAGAAATCTCCAATAAATGTTAAGATGGTTCTATAGAACAGCTGGAACATTAAGTGAACAACCTTGATAACCCAATTGTTCATTGATGCAGAATTCATTTTGCTTCTGCTGAACGAGTAATTCCTCAGGATGCTAAAGACTTGACATTTTATGAAGCTGAGAATCAAACCAGAAGGGACAAAACCCTCTCTCAAGCCACATATTTGTATAGATGACTTAGGTGCTTTCTTGGTGCTTCTGCCTGGGCCCCCATAGATCTTATTTTTTTTCCCCTCCCTTTCTTTTTTTATTAATTCATCCTATTCTATTGATTTGCTTTACAAGGCAGAAGCAGGTTTCAGCACAGCCAAACATTCAGGATCTTATCAGCTGCATGCTCAGACTGAGACAGCATCCTGACCAACACACCTCAGTTATTTTGGCAGGTAGAAGTACTGCTTCCTTGACCCTGGGTCCACTGTAGCTCTCTGACTTGTGAGAGTCCGTGTTTCCCAAGCGTTGTGACACCTGTTTGCAGCATTTTAATTCAACCAGTTGAAAAGCAGCAGCAAACAGCTGAGGCAGGAGTCTGGTCCATCAAGCAGCATGCTGTCAGCTTCTGCTGCTGTGCTGTCCTCCTCACCAGGCAGCTCTTCCTGCTTTCTAGGAAGCTTTAATGGCAATCTCTGGAGCTTAATTCACATTTATAGAATGGGGGAGAGAGAGATGATGACATCTCTCTATCGTTTGCTCTAATTTAAAAGAAAATGCAGTCCTTGTCAGGTACACTGCAATGATCTAGCAAGCCCAGAAAGAGCATTTGAGTGAGCTGCCTACATATACCCTCTATACTGCATTAACTCATGCTCTTTGTACATGTCCAGTGTCAACCAAATAGTGATTTGTCTGAGTTTTGGGCTGTTTGTTGGTTTGGTTATTTTTTTTTGGTGTTTTTGTTTGTTGGTTTGGTTTGGTTTGGGGTTTTTTTTATGCATCTGTGTGATCTAAAGCCTTTATAATCAGGAAATTTTACTTATTTGAATACTTTGAATCGCATTCACACCATTTATCTTGCAACCTTAGATTCTTTTGCTAGGCAGAAATCTTTCTGACTCATCCTCTTGAAGTGGGAAAGCATTAGAGCAGAGGAAAGCTGTTGCTCCTTCCCTAACAAACACAAGATAGACTACACTGCTCCTGAGACCCAGGTCCTGCCCAGGCTGCCCAACGTGCCTCCCCCCACCCCTTCCCCTCCCCTCCGTGGAGAGCAGACGTTGGGAGAGGGAGCTGGCACTTCAGGGGTGAGCTGGGCTGGTGGGAGCACAAAAAGGCCACAAAATCTTTCCTCAGGTAGCTTTTATTGGCCATGCAGGACTCTGGCTTGAGTAAGTTGAATTCATGGTAGCAGCGTTACACTTCAGGTCATATATATCAATATAGACAGATAAATATATTTTAGGAGAGCACAGTAACAGAAACAGAAGGTGCTATAAATATGCATTTACATTTCTCATAAATCTATACTATCTTATAAAAATAAAAGTATCACTAAAATATTTTTTTGTATTCTGCAACTTGTACACCAGAAGAAGTTCAGCCGTGTTGTCACAACCACGTCCTCTTTAATTCCAGATCACAGAGGGGCCTGGGCAGCCCTCAGAAGAGTGGGGCCAGGTTCTCAGAGCTCTAAACCACCCCCGTTTTGAAGTCAAGTCTTTCTGCTTTTTGTTCACAAAACCCAGGTTTTTAATTCCTACATCCTGGTACTGGGTGTACGTGGGTGTACACCTGTGGTGAGAGTGAAACAATTACCTTCTTAAAATTCTCTTGGAGGGGATTTGTATGTCTTGGCTCCCACCAAGAGGTCTCATTAAATCACTGCCACTTGTTACATTAATGTAATTACACTTAGTCAAAATTTTCTCCCTTTTTGTAATGAATAATCTATTCCATAGTTTTCTGGTTGGAAACGTTTTTAAAGCTTCCCCTTTGATTTCCACAAGTACGTGTGCACAGATTGTGTATTTTTAAACTTGAAAAGAAAACTTCAGTGGTATAATGCAAATAATTTAAAATAAGTAGCTAGGAAAACAACCTATTTTCTGAAATCCTCAATAGATGCAGCTGCAGCCTGGGATTGTACCACACAGGTGTAGGGGATCCTGTTAACTGAGAAGAGGCACAGCAAGAAGCACAGTCCCTTATGAAGCTCCTGCTGGTGAGCCAAGAAGTTTGTAATGCCCTCTGCTGTGTTTTCATCCAGCTGTAATTCACTCAGGGCTCTCCAATTTAAAGCTGAACTGAGCCTGAAGTTTCCTGAACAAAATCAGGGTCTTTGCAGATGCTGCTTTTACCACAGGTAACTTCCTCTGGTGTGACTGCATTGACCCTGCTTGTTTTGAGCATTCAGGCCACATACTAAAACCACACCAGAAAGCATGTAAGAGACAAATATAGAATGGTAGGTGTATAAATAGGAATGTAAATATGGGTGGTCACTGGTTTCTTCCTTGAGTAAAAGTCTAGTGTCAGTATTTTCCAGTGTTGGAGAATCCAAACTACCTGTCCCAGCAGCAGGTGATGGGTCAGGGGTGTTTAGGTGTGGTTGTAGTTTCTGCCTGAATAGTCAGTGACTGCATGTTAAGCACAGTGTCTGAGCTACTCTTAAAATTCCAGCCAAAGTGGAATGAAAATTGGTGTGATAATTGCAAATAAATGCCAGTGCCTATGGAATTAGCAAGGTAAAATAAAATTATGTATTTAATTAGAAGCGAAGTAATAAATAATCAAATAACTGTTAGCAGCACTTTCATGCACTGAGAATATGGTGATAATTTTAAACATATAATTCTGTGACAGAATCTTGAGGCTGTAGTGCTGCATTTATGTTAAAAATGCAGAATACCTTTGTAGTGACACGAGAGAGAACAAAGCAAAATTACTGGGAGTGTTTCAAAGTCGTTTTCAGAATTACAGTATAGGAACAATTTAAAGTAATGTTTTGAACAGGATATTCAGTAAATGAACGTTTGGTTTGACTAACAGGATTCTTGATTTTTTAAAAAAAAAATTTTGCATTTTAATTTTGGAGCAGCTTTTATGCCATAATCTTATTTATATAATCTAAAAATAGATTTCATCTTTGGTTTGAACCACAGCTCATAGAGTAATGAAACATATATATATATTTAAATTAATGCATTAACTTTAAAATAATGACCCCCAGCTCTCAGTCATTATAAATCATCATAGCTGATTTGCTCCAACATATCTGACTTGCTCTGAATGATTACCAGGCCCCCTGTGCTGTCACATCTGGAGCTGTGGAGAGCCTTTATCCAGCAGCCTGTGTAACTGCACGAGTGCAACTCCAGAGAGCTGGTAAAATCAGCCTGGGGATGGGTGATCTGCTGAGTCTGTATCCAGAGTTCTTAGAAACACATCCACACTGCTGGTTTATTGTACTGAATCTGTTCTGCTTTTAGGCTTGGGGGTGCTTGAGCATGTGAATGTTCAGTCAGCACAAAGGAAGGAAAAACATCTCCACTTCTCCACAGGCAAGCAGGCAGTCCCTGGCCAAGCCTCCAGCTTGCCTAGCAGAGGATCTGCCCTGGAGTTACCAAGTGAGTGTCTTTTGTCAGTGAGTGAGTTGTGTTCTGTTGCATTCTAACAATGACAGCTGCACCCCTCTAAGCAAGGCAACCTATTTCAGCTGGAGAGAAAGTAACTGAAAATACCAGAAGGATTTGTAGGGAATGAAAGAGATAATGAGAAGACCCTCAGGGTAACACTCACAGAATAGGGGAATTATCAGCTACTCTATTATTTTCCTGATTGAATTTACTGTATATTGCAGAATAAGGGACCCTACATCTACTATAAAAAACCACAAAATTTAAATCCCTCCCAAGTGGGATGATGGAAAGCTGATAGGAGTACCAGTACACTTAAACTGGTATTTATAGCTTTAGCTTGGAGACTTCCTTATATTGCAGGTTTGCCTCTTCATTCTAGATGTTTATTGCTCTCTGATTTTGTGTGGTTGCATACACTCTCCTGCTAGTTACAGTGAGTAAATTCATTCCTGTGCAAACAAAAATGGTCTTAAGAAGGACTGAATTTCACTTATGCTTTGTGCTTTGCCTCTCTGGCAGGCTGGATTTTGCTCACTGATAGAAAGGAATAATTAAATCAATTCATGACGAACAAAATTCTTCCAGTTCTCTGTGATGGATCTTCCCTCCAATGTGCTGCTTTCAGAACAGGACTGTGCTTGAGGCCAGTGCAAAACAGAAGAAAGGCTAAATTATTTCTGCAGCATTTCTGAATTGGGGGAACATATGAACACTAGTTTCATTTTCCTAAGCTCTGTGTTTGGAAATACACAGCCACCACTCTTAAAAATAATCTGTTTTTCTTTTGTGGTAAATAGCATGGTGGTATTAAATACTCTTCATGTGAATTTCCAAGATCTAATGGCATCAGCCTATTATTTACAGTGTTACTCTCAACAGTCCTGATGGGGGAAATTTTCTTTCTTTTTTTTCTTTCTTTTTTTTCCCCTTTCCCTGCATATCTTGCAGGAATAGATTTGAATATTTTAGAACTGCTCGCAGGGGTTATTAATTAATTGGTGTGCCTTCATATTTAATTTATGTCACACACAAACTCAATTTTTTAGGTAATAAAACAGCCTAGGCTGCTTATGGTTAGAAACAGTAGTTCACAAATACTTGTATTACTTCATTCCAGCAGGTGAGACCAAACCTTTTTTTTGCTTACTCTCAAGCAAGAAAGGGTAGATTTAGTGCATGTAGGGTTTTAAATGTTTCCAACAATGTAAAACAAATGACATTTTGGTTCTACACTAATAAGTTACTAGTACTACCTCACCTTTGATCAGCTATGGAATTGTTTCTCCATGAGGGTGGATTCAGGTGAGGAATTCTCACAGCTCCTCAGAGTTTGTGGTCTCTCTGCAGCTGTGTGGCTGCTTCTTGGTCAGCAGGTAGCTTCACCATAGCAGAACTGCATCTGGTGCACAGATCTCTCATTTCTAGGAGACTTTCTTCCACAGCTCTTGCAAACAGGTCTGAGGAGGTTTCTTTACAGTCTTTGAAGCTTGAGATGCAGAATAATATATGCTCTGGCTGAGGGTTATAGCACGCCCCATACCCATTGGGCACCACTGGCCCATAGCAGCAGAACATTTCCATAGTGGTTGGAACCTGGTGGCAGGGGGATGATAAAGGGTGATCTCTGATTAATCAGGGCACCTGAAACCAGCTCGTTAGGGATGAGAACAAAGATCAGCAAATGCTGGAAACGTGGTGAATCTCCTTTGTAGAATATCATGTGCTTCAGAAGTCCAGACCTGTAGCTGACTCTTGGAAGGTAAAAGCTGAGCTCAGGATAGAATTTGGTTGCTGTGTTTGTTTGCTACCCTTTGAAAACTGGTTTTGTTTCAAGGGGATATAATGCATTTCTTTGCTCATTTCAGACAGACCTTTAACAGCTGTGAGCTTTGTTACTGCTAAATAGGGAATTTTTTGAGATTATCTATATTTCTGATATATAAAAGTCTGGTACATAAAACTTCTCTAAGGTTTTTAATTTCTTAAGGTGATATTTAACTTGTAATTTGAAGACTGTAATGAATTATAGAGAATAGTATTGTCCATTGCTAGTAATAATTTATAAATGGATGCTCTATAAAAACATTTTAATGCATGTAGGTGCTGTATTTCTATTACACCTCAGTTTAATCAGGGCGTAATACAGGAGTGAAACACTTTCTCCTGCAGAAAATAAAAGATGTGTTGGAAATCTAAATGTTTCAGACTTCATGTACATGGGCCTTCACAAATGACATTTGGCTTTTTAATGGTGTAGAACAAGCCATTAGTCCTGCTAATAGAGCCATAGAATTGTCAGATAAATTTGCTGCACAGCAGCCGAAGGCCATAAAGCTATTCAAAAGCTCTCTTTGCTCAGGGATAGTTTCTTGGAGAATTTATGTAGTAGGATGTTGGTTACATTCACTCGTGTCTCAAAGTCTGCAAACATTATGACAAGATCAAATTACTTATTAAGGTTTTATGCAGTAGCATGATATTATAAGTCTCTTTTGTTGCATAGTACCAATCCGTGCAGCCGGGTTAGTGTTTCAGTAAATGAATTCCTACATAGATTTCTTCTTTCATTAGGACAGTCACTCCATGCAATGAAACATTTAATTTTTAGGCTACATGCTATGAAGACATTTCCTTATTCAGAGCATTAAATCTAGGAATTGTTGACTCAGAGTATCTTAGTGTAATTGTCAATAACTGTAAATGTCTAAAATATCTGTAAATCCAAGATGCATGCTGCACCCCCACACTGAAAGGTCTGTAAGATTTCAAACAAAGCTACTTTTAAGACTAAAATGTCCTCGTGGCTCTTGGCCTTTGTTTCCCATAGTGGCAATCTGTCTGGCTTGTGGCTGTACTGACACTGGAGTAAAGAATTCCTGCTAGGGCTGTCACCTTAGGGGAAGGAGGGGAATAGAGGGAATGGGAAGATGGGTAGTTTGGGAAGTGGGGAGACAGTGAGCCCTGATGCAAGTTTTACTTAGTTTGTATGCATTTCCAGAATTTCTGGGAAGGGCTTTGGGGTGTTGCGAGGGAAGTGTTAACTGCAGTCAGTATTTACAGTGCTGATCCTGTGGAGTGAACCAAAACTGGATTAAAAATCTGCAGAATTTTGCAGACCATTCTCACGGGGAGCTACAAGGTCTAGCAGAACACACATGACTTAGCCTTTGCTTAGCAGGAGCAGTGAAGAGGATAAACTCACCTGGCTGGTCGAGAGGATAAACCGATTGCTCGTCAAATATGTCTCATCTGTGAATATCTCTGGCAGTTCCTTGAAGTGTTCCCGTGCCACCTCTCTGAGTCCTAGCAGGTGATTGTCTATTGCCATGCCAGTAATAGCCTGCATGCAACATGATAAGACACCAGCATTGAACCAAGTGTGGAGACATCCTCTTGCCTGTTACTGCCTTGTTTTCTGGGCAGAGTTAATGAACTTGATTTGAGTGATGTAACTCCTGTCACGTCCAGATAGGACTCTTTTTTTAATTACTACTACAAAGTGTGTACTTTGCTGATGATTAGTAACTAGAAATTCATACCATGCTCTGAAGGTGGAAAAATGAGAAAGGAGATGGTCTTGAGTTATATTATGATGATATTATCTGATGTTCTTGGGTGTTCATTATCTCTCAGAGCTCAATGTCATGGGCTGGGCTTCCAGGGCTGCTGGGGGGACCATACGGGATACCCAAAATCCCTGTTTTGCAAATTCCTGTGCATCCCTTGGATTCTATTTCAAGGTAGGAAGCTCCAAACCACCTCCAGAGTGGAGCAAGATAATCTTTCATTGCCTTGCTGCCTGCATCTCACTCTGACAGGTGAAGCCTGTGTCATTCCATAGAATTTAGATCCAAACACCAGGTACAGGTGAAGCCTGTGTCATTCCATAGAGTTTAGATCCAAACACAGATGTCTGCAACAGATTTAACAGTGGTCACAGAATAAAAGGTTTGCCAGTGATCTAGAACAGTGGTCACAGAATAAAAGGTTTGCTGGCAATCTATCACAGATCTGCTAGCACACCTCACCACTTGAGGAGACTGGGCTTAGGGACACAGATGCTTTGTCATTTTAATTCACTGCCTGGATATCCCAGTTCCCTCTGCCACTCCCTGTGCTGGCTTCTCTGCAGAGCTGGATTGTCTCAGGGGCAGCTATTGCCTGGGCAGACTGGAGAGTCACAGAGTTCTGTTTCTTTAGGAGAGCAAATAAGAATTTGTTCCAAGCAAACAGGAACTGCCTCAGGTGACAATGTGCACTTAAAATCCTTCACTCTAGGTTTATTCTAGCTGGTGAGAGCATTGATGTAGAGGACTCAGCTGTAGCTCATCCCTGGTAACAGGCTGAAGCCCTGTAGGAAGGGAATGCTGAACAAGGGGCATGTACCACACAGAGCAGAACTGATATCCCTGTGCCACAGACCCCTTGTCACAAGAAAATTAAGCAAACTAAGAGAAGGCAAGGTTGAAAAAGGAGCACAAGTTTGGTTTTTATCTTTAGAGGAGAATTTAAAAGCAAAACAAGCAAACCAACAAAAAGCTGAAGCCAAACCCACAAGTTTGCCTTTCCTCTTGAGAGGAGAATCATTTTAACCATCACTAAGTGGCTGAAGCAGGGGGCTGGGAGTGCATAATCTTGTTTGGCTTATTAAGGAGTAGGCACCCATTGGTAAAGAGGCTATTTGTTCTTCAGCCCAGATGGAGTGAGGACGCTTGCAAAAAAACGTAGCCTACATCAAAGCAGCATTTAGCTTGTTTTTCCATAGAGGAAAACTGACTTGATAATCAGAGGAAATATTTTGCTATCACAGAAGATTTATAAGGCTGTTAGCAATGACATTTTTGCAACATAGATCAATGTCATGTCTGAGGAGAGGCCGAGACAGGCTAACGAAATAAACTGTGAGTCAACGCATAGGGGGAAACTGGGCTAAATTGAATTTCAGAGCTCCACATTTAAGATAGCAATGCTACTAGTAAGCCCTAACAAGGGGAAATAAAATCATTAAATTGCTTTTTGTTTTATGAAGTAGATTTTTTTGTTTGTTTGCTTTTCTTAGGAGCTATTGTGTTTCAGTCTAGTAAGCCCTAACAAGGGGAAATAAAATCATTAAATTGCTTTTTGTTTTATGAAGTAGATTTTTTGTTTGTTTTTCTTAGGAGCTATTGCGTTTCAGTCTGTTACACACAATTTAGTCAGACCGTGTGAGTCTTGCCCATAGGTTAAAGGCACAGAAATTACAATCTGCTATTCTAAGAAAGAAAGGGGAGCTTGGTGAGTAGAAATACCTGGAGACAGTCTTAAATTTAAAGGTAAATTAATTTTTCTGATCATGATTTTCACGTTTTCCCATATGAGCTACATGGGAGACTTAATTTTGTACTAGTTTCTGGAACTGAAATGACTTGGAAAGGGAATTTTATGGAATGTTTTTCCTTCTTTTTTTAAAGAGATGTTGTACAGAAATTCCATTGGTTGTGACTTAGACCTACAGTACGTTGTGTTCATTGTGAGGTTACCCTGAGATGGTTCAGGTGAGATGGTTGCCCTGAAATAAGACTTGCCTCTGCTTTAGAGATGACGTGGAGCCTCAGCTTCTAAAATGTAGGTTCCCAGTACAAGGCTTGAAATATAAAAGTGTTTTTCTTCCCCACTTTGTTTCACAGTCTCAGGAATAAATCCTGCCTGAAAGCAACACTTCACCTCTGCACTTTTCTGAGTATACCTTTGAAACAACCTCTGGAAGTGAATGACTTCTGGAATATTATGAGTATTTAAATGTAAACAGCAATTTGGGTTTGTTACACAATGGTCTGAGGCAAACCCATAGGTAGTGAATTCACTTAGCAGAGCTGGTTATTAACATTTATTAATCTCATAAGTGGTTTGACTGAGTTGTTTGTAGAGTAAGTCTGTGCTTTGTCTTGGCACAGTGGGATGTAGAGCACTACCCAGGTTGAATTGTCTCATTTTTAGCCAACAGAAAATGACTTGCATGTGATACTACACTGATTTCTTCACTGAAGTGAAGACACTGGCCTGTCTTCCTTTTATTAGACACTGCACTCAGGTCTTTAGAAAGAGAACTTATTATAATCATTCCCTGATTGTGAATGACCTGTATTAGAAATGTCACTTTGGAATACCAGAATACACTTGCCAGAATACCAGAACACACTTGCCAGAATACCAGACAGGGACCTCTCTCCTCTAGTGAAAAGAAACACAAAAAAATGCATAAATGCTTACTTGGGGAGGATTGGGGTGTGTGTGGGGGTGTTGGGTGACAACACCCTTCCTGATGTGTTACAGCCTTGCCTACTTCCCATCCTGACAAGGCACTCAGCTGTCCACTTGCCATGCCCCATTAGAATACCCAATTGCCACTTTTCTTAGCTGTCTTCATGACTAACCTGTCATGATAATCTCTGAGCACACAGAACAAAGGCTTATTTTATCTGGCTACTGTTGTCCTTTGCAAGCCTTTCAATATTTATTAAAAAATCCTTTTCTTAAATTTTGATTGCAAGCTCTTTAAGGTGGAGGCCAGTTTTGAATTTTTAATTTGTACAACAGCAACCTTAGCAGAACTCTAATTTGTGGCTCAAACTCCTAATTATGCCACAGATACAAATCATAGATGCTTCACAGAGGCATATTCCCCTGCATATGTTGAATCCAGAGTATGAAGTTCCATGACAGTTCTAGATAAGAAAGCTAATGCTCAAGAGCTCTTGCCACTGATGTCTAACACAGAATTTTGTTATCTTGCTTTCCAGGAAGTATTTTTTATGATGAAGTTAGTTGAACATTGCTACTTGGAGTGTGTTTGAGTCATTAGAAACTTTTTTTAAGTGTAACACAGAAGGAACTTCCTGACTTAGAGATGCCTGTGTTTTCTGGTGCTCAAATAGTTAAGGATTGCATCTTCATACTTTTCTTGAAAAAACTAACTAGTCCTTATTCAGACAAAGCAGTGTAGTACTTACCAGAATAGTATAATTAGTCTGAGCTCCAATTGCATCCTTAAATCTCTGCATCTTCTCAGAATCCTGTTGTGGGAATCAAAATATAGCTGTTATTGAATAAACTCTCAAAGAAATAGCATCCCCCCTCAATGAGGCAGCAGCCAAGCAGCAAGCACGCTCCCATGCCCTGTGCTCCTGGCTCAGGTGGTTGTTTTATAAACAAAAAGCTGTAGGGATCCAATGTCTGGAGCAGCCACAGTGCCTGGTTGTGCAAAGGTTGAACAGGTTTATTGGTGGTGGGCTGCTTGAAGTCAAGCAAAGACTTGCAGCTTCTTCCGTGGATTCCTCCCATGGGTTCTGGGGGTATAGATTATTACTCACTGCACTGCTCTGTTTGAAGTAGGGAAAAATCATTGGCTAGTGTAATTCAGTGTTTTCCAAACAGCTAAGCAGCATATCTACTCCTGAATGGTTTATCTAGACAATAACAGGGATGTTAATGAAAGCCATTACTGATATGTTACTAGCCAGTCATAAAATTACTCCCTGGTGTGAAAGGGCATCTAGAATTGTCCAAGGTTTCTCCACCCTCCACAGATGCCTCACATTTCAGACAACAAGCTAGTAAATTTTGCCTGCTGTCACACAGCAGCCTTTTATACTAAGGGAGTGATCCTAAGAAGTGCTGCCCTGCTGTCCATCAAGGCTGCCACTGCAAGGTTGGGACAGCCTGAAACACCCAGGAATGACTGAGTCTCCAGATAAACAGGGAGCCTTCAGCTCCCATGGACGATTAATGATCTTTTGAACAAAGAATTCATTTTAGAAGCAATTCAAGGCCACCATCAGGGAGCTTCAAAGTACAGTGTCTGATATTTTTTCATAGGGTCACAGCTAGGCCTTAGTTCCTTTATACAGATTAAATTACAAAACACAGTCTTTAAATCTGATTAATTTACAGCTATTCAAGCAATCTCTGCAGTGTCAGTTGCTGCTGCTTTTACAGCCAGTTTCAAACGTGTGATATATTTCTCCTGCTAGAGAATCAATCCAGCTCAATCAGTCTTTGGTGACTGTTCAAGCTCCTATTTAAAGATCATTTTTATTAGCATCAGATAGAAAATTTGTTTTAATTCGATTTGGCTTAATGACTAATAACAAACAATATTTTGGTGAAGTCAGGGCTACTTAAACCAGGTGACTAATCTCTTTATCCAAAAAATAGAATTAACCCACTTGCATCAAGAGGCAATCTGTAGGTCTAAAGAAATCACCTTGGAATAATGTTAAGTGAACTTTGTTTCTAATGACTCTGTGACAATAATATAAGTAGTTTTGAACTGAAAGATAAAGATGTAAAGATCAAAATGAAGATGTATAAAGTTCATGGGAAAGAACAGTCACAAATCAGTTTAAATGCCCTTTGCATTTTTCAGTGGACAAGAAGCCATGAGAACTATCAGTGGATAGTTTTACATCATGACTGCAGGTTTTTCAGGGGGAATGGACCCATTACTCTCCCTATTCAGTGCTGCCAAAGCATGCAATATAAAGATCTGGGGGCTGAGACTGAGCTCACCCCAGACATGCATGGAATTCTGCTACAGTTTAGGGTGCTGTGAAAGGTGGGCACAATCTCAGATTTGGGTGGTAAAACAGTGAGAAATTCTGAAGCTTTGGGAGAGCTGCAGAAGTCAGTAAGCGTTGAGATAAGGAAGTTAGGAAGAGATTGTTGGAGGAAAAAAAAAGGAGGATCTGGCAAGACAACATGCTGGGAGCAGGGTAGCTCCTCTGGGGGGTACAGACAGGGTGCAGTGATGTGTTTTGGGGCTGGGGGTATGCTCAGTGCCCAAGTGTGGAGAGGAATGTGTGCACAGATGACAGCAGCTTCCAGTGAAACACAGTTAAGAACCATGTTTTCAGACAGGACATCAATTGCAAAGAACAGCCTCTTGTTGTCTACTGTGTGCTTGTCACTGTTGTGTGTAGTAGTATGGTCATAACCTGCCTCAAATTACTCAGTCAG
>NW_008631438.1:0-24274 GCF_000691845.1 Merops nubicus | reverse complement strand
TGTAGGGAATTACTTCAGGTTTCATTTGGGTTACCAGTTTAACATGGAACTTGTTTGAGTCTTGCTCATCATGAGCTGAGTGACTCATGGGCACGGTAGCTTTAAAGCGATTGAAGGAACAGGGTGCTTCTCTGGGCAAATTTTCCTCCTCCTCTGGGCCATTAGAGCTTGGTTTGCAACATTTCACTCATCTGCAGCCCAGCAATGCTTCTAGCAATGCTGTGCTAGCTTCTAAAGAGGAGCCATGTGGGCTGTGGCCACTGAAGTGGAGTTGCAATGCAATATCATCTATTTCGTGGCAGCCTTTTGCATCTGAACAGCCACCTGGAAATTCCCTGTAGGGCAGCTAAGTGCAGTGGGTGGAAGCAGCACACAGAGAGGCACTGAAGGAGGCTCTCTAGGGATGGCAGGCAGGACAGTGCACAAAGCTGTTTGTGCAGCTACAGTCTCAGCTCTCTCAGCTGCACCTCTTTGTGTCACCGTCTACTATGTACAGTACTCAGGCTTCTGGCAAACAGATGGTGGTGTCTCAAAGCAAGGCCATTTAATTTTTGGTTTTGCAGGATGCTGCCAGGGCAGTTTGGAGAGTTGGTTTATTACCTTGATGAAGTTTTTTCATCGTAAAGGTTCAGCCCCCTTGAGGATCCTATAAAACCAACTCTATTTGATAGCAACATACCTTTAAAACCAAGAAGAACAGCCAGAAAAGGTCTACCTTAGCCAGAAAGTATCTACCTTAGCCAGAAAGTATCTACCTTAGCCAGAAAGTATCTACCTTAGCCAGAAAATGTCTACCTTAGCCAGAAAATATCTACCTTACCCAGAAATCAAAGCATGTGAGTTGTATCCCTTGATCCATCACAATGTGCAGCATGGCTATCTGCTGCAGGGGGTCTGCCAAACAATCCCCCTTGTGTGGCAAGATAATGATGTGGAATTTTGCACATTCAACCTAGATCTCTCCAGGGAGCAGAATTTGGCCCTGATGATAGGCTTAGTACTGTCTTGTGAATGATCTCAAATCACATGTTTTGTTCCTTATAATGTCATGTCATATTATAATTATAATGTTTAGGCACCTCTGAACCTTCTGGGTGGTTAAATAAGGTAATTTTTATTAGGTTAGGGGTTGGTTTGCACAAAAAGCAAAGTCCTGTGAGGCTTGCTGCCCTGCCCTGTGCCTTTCCAGTCTCGTTTAACAGTTTAAAAGTGAGAGCCTGAGATCAGGAGTGCATTATTGGCTTAGCATTTTGCCCAAGAAAGTGGAGGGAGCCAGACCAACGTACCGATAGACCTGTCTTGACATCAGTCATTGCTTTTGCAAAAGCAAATGCTTCTGAGGTGGCAGACCTAATATTGTCAACTCTGCCCTCATCAAAGCGGCGTATGGAAGCACTTTCATAGGTAGGGACCAGCCTCCTGTGACATCTGAGAGAATGAAATAAAACAAAGAATAATTATTTTCAAGGAGCCATAAAGATTAAAAGAAATACAGGCTTGGTAAGTTTTATTGTTACAGCCTTTTTTATTTTTTTTTTGCATAGTATTCATCTTAATGTTGATAGAATTCTCTGAGAAACTTAAAAAAGATGGATGCTCACTCCTTTCTAATATGAGGCGCTGCATAGAGCTGTATACATTTTAGTTATGCTTTGCCAGTAAAAAATGACTTGCTGTGTAAAAACAAGGCTTGTAAAACTAAAATTTACTGAAAGACCTCAAGGAATGTTTTATTTGTACTGCACCATAGAATAATTGTGTAATTAATCATTTACTTATTGGCTTGAAATATGTTTCATTTAAAAAAAGAAAAAAAAGCACTCTGTGTGTGAATGAAAAAGAGAAAAATAAAAGGGGAAAAGGGTGCTATTTAAGATGGTGAGCTGGTGTGAAAACCCACATAGCAAACAGAACAGTGTGTGAAGACTTGGTTAATTTATGTCCAGATATATAGCTACTATTTAGGTCCCAATATATAGATACTGTGCTCAGAACAGAGCTGTCCTCTAAGGGTTTTGTGGCACACATGGGATGTATGGCAGGGCCAGGATCTGGATGAAAGTCTTGGACCAGGTCATTGTTGGAGTTTAATTAATGGAATATGCAAAATGGATGTTTAACAGGTGTTAATGTAGGATGAAAAATGTGCTAGGCACCTCTGGTTTTGACCAGGTATAGGCTGTTTCAGGATTTAATTTGACATTGTACAGAACTATTTGTGTGGCAGGCTGTTCTGCAGGAAACCAGGCAACTCTCCCTAGCCTGGAGTGGTAACTGTTCTGACAATGAAGAAAGGAGCTTTTAACTTTGATAATCCCATGGAAATGAGAGGATATTATCCAGTCCTGGGATGTGCATGGAGAAGGAAGCAGCAGTCATCACCATCTTGTGTAGGAACTCTCATCTGGGGGTCTTTAAGGCCAGGCTGGATGAGGCTCTGGGCAGCCTGATCTAGTGGGAGGTGTCCCTGCTCATGGCAGAGGGGTTGAAACTGGGGGATCCTTGTGGTCCCTTCCAACCCTGACAGATTCTGATCTGTTTGAGCAGAGGACTTTAGAGCCCTAATGGCTCAAGGGTTGGACTTGATGATCTTGGAGGTCCCTTCCAACCTAAAGGATTCTAGGATTCTATGTGCTGCTGTGGTATTTTTCCCTGTGAATGCTCTTCACCCTGTGGTTTGGAGAATGAATCCGTGGTGAGCTATGGGTTCCTGCCATGATTCCTCCCAAGCTACCCACAGTGGCAAGACAGTGTTTCTGCCCTGGGGACCTGGACTCCCTAGCTGCTTCTCCTGCTGTGGGTTGCAGGGTTGTCTGCCACTCCCTGCCACATCCCCTCACCCTCTTCTCTACGTACAGGGCAGCTGTGGGGAGGGTACTGGGTGGGAATGGCACGTGAAGGACACAGGGATGGCAAGGGAGAGGAAGCAGAGGGGAAGGGAGTGAAGAAAAGGAGAACTCTGTCTCAGAACTGGGTGGCAATTTTTGTCTTGTCTGACCTACAGTCATGAGGCAAGATCACTCATTTCCATCTGGGAGGCGTTCGTTCTTTCTTTGGAAAAAATGAACACTGGACAAAAAAATTTATGAAACTCCTCTTGTGCCACCTTGTCACTATTATTAAAATTAACCTTACCTGTAAAATGCCAGCTGAAGTGCTACCTGAATGTAGGCATCTGGACTTATCTTTTGTTTCTTAATAAATTCCTTTCCATAGTGCTCAAACTTGTAGGCAATGAAGTCCAGGTTTGTTACTATCCTGGAAAAAGACCAGAGGCAGTTACAGGGAGGGGAGATGCAAGAACCTCACCTTCCATTTCTGACTGCAAGTAAAACCCAGAGATCATTCCCTGCCTGCACCCACCTGGAGGTGAGCAGGCTCCTGCTCTGCAGACAGTCCTGGAATTTGGTCAGTAATTTCCTGGTCAGTAACTTACTCACTGAAGCTCTAGACTGGGCTTGCTACCTGCAGCCCTAAAATAAGCTGTGGCATTCAGGTCATTCTCTCCATTTGGGTAAAACACCTTTTTTTCCAAAACTCTATAGAGTTCCTACTCCTGAAGCCTAAACCAGGGCTTCCTTTCTTCTCAAAATTTCTGTGAGATTTACCAGTGTGAGAAATGGGTGGATTTAAAACTTTATGGAGGCTGTAACCTCCTTGCAAGTTTCAATTTAGAGGGCTACTACCTTTATTTAAAAACAAAAAGAAATTATTCTGCATCCTGCATGTTTTCAGTCTAATGTATGCTTCTAGACACTTTGAAGTCTCATCAAGTGCAATCACACTGGACATAAATACAGCTGATCATGCAGCCAGTGTGGTAATTCTTTACAGAGACATCCAAGCCTGAATGTTGAGATTAAATAATTTGGGGAGAACAAAACAAAAATTCTCCTTGCCTTCCCTACCCCCAATGATCATGCAAATCTTTTACAGTCTGGAAAAACAGTCAGGACTAACATTTGCAGGAGCAACAAGGATGTTAACAAATTACATTCCTGAATTCAAACTGTTTATTCAAACCAGTTGTAATCTACTGTCCCAAATATGTATCCTCATTGCCTTGGCTCTAGTCAGATCAAACCCCCAAAATGCATGCACAGAAGCAGAGACCCTGCACTGTTTGCATCCTGTGCAAGTAGAACTCAGATCTTTTTTTCCCCAGTGGTCTTCAGCTTTCCTAGTATTTATACAGAAGGAAAACCATGGTAATGCAATCCCTGCAAACAGTGAAGTAGCTCCAGCCCATAAGGGTGCCATCCTGCCAAGAGGTGGTGGGTATGGCCAGCTTGGGCAGATGAGGATCAGCAGAGCAGGGTGAGCCCTCTCAGAGGAAACCCATGCTTTCACACAATGTGCTGGGTACTTCCCAGCTGGCAGTCATTGCTGAGAAAAACTAGGTATTTGTTCTACCTTTGGAGTTTTTCTGCTGCTGATGCCAAATGTGTCTGAATTTCAGGGGAACATTTCCATCTTAATCTCCGTGGAGCAGGAAGCTCGCTCACTGAATCAGCTCGAACTAATTTCTTGGAGCTTTCTTTCCTGTTAGTATGTGAGAGAAAAATCATTAAATTCAAAGGAATATTCTATTTGTTAAACACTGCTATTTTTAGCAGGTAAATTACTGGTTTCCAACAGTTGCATGGTTGTGCTGAGCAGGGACTCACATGTGCTTGAGCAAATGTTCAGTGCACTGCACCAGTACGATGCCATCGAAAGGGGAATGTTCACACACAGTGCCACAGATCCCGTCTCTTCCTACCACAAACTGAGCAAAGAAAAGAACAAATGGAAGAGACATTGTCAGTAAGTCATGTTCTGGATAAGTTACCCATGATGGCAACCTAGCAAGAGGTGTTTTTTCTCCTGTGGTTTTCTTGTTGCTCACATCACGAACTTTCTTGACTTACAGATTTACTGGGTGAGACTCTCTTGTCCTGTCAGTGGTGTTACACTGGATCCCTTCCATGCTGCTATTTTGAACTGAGTCCTGTGAGACTGTAAATTTTAGCATTCCCCTTGGAGTCCAGAAATTTGATTTAGGACATGCTCTATGGTATAGAAAACTTGTCACTGGAAAGACAGGCCAGGGTTCTCCTTCCACATTTGGGGGCAATGCAACTGCTGTATCTGGGAATTCCCTTAGGATCACATTTTATTATGAATTATGCTTATTATTTATTATGCTTTTGCTGGACTTTTTTGTCCACTTCTTTAGAAGTGTCTTTGACTGGACTTCTCCCACTCAGCTCACTCGGCACATTTGTACCACACATACACAACCTGCCTTCCTGCTTCCTGTGAGGTTTTCACGGAGTAAAAACTGATGCAAAAAAGTGTGCCTGGATCTTTTCTGATGCCTTACTGCTAAGCTGGAAAAGAATATGGAGAGGAAGAACAAGTCCTGCTGTGAAAATGGCTTCCTACATAATCAGCATTTGCACGAAAGAAAATGGGATCTTTTTTCCCTAAGAATTTCTCTTCACCTTTAACCTACTGCTGGCCTGAATACGTCTGGGCAGGTGAAGCTCTCCCACAAGCAAATTTATTTTCTTCCTGCTACCTTCTGCTAGTAAACAAAAATCTTGTTTATTCTCATCTGCTTGAAGCATCTCAATTAGTGGTCCTGCAAATGAGAAAGGCTTCTAACTAAAGACAAATTATTTGTTCCTTAAAAGCACAGCACTAGAGTCTGCTAATAATGTCATTTGCAGTGACATAAATCAGGCGTGACTACAGAGATGTATTAGCACTGGGGGGAAGTCAGTGCCAGTGAAATTAGTTTAGTGGTTTCTCTTTTCACATTGTTGTTCTTAGATGTGGCCAGAGCAACAGGTATTGTGCAAGCAATGTATTAGTCAGGGTTTTTTTCAATTTTTCATGAGGTGTCAATGTTGTTGACAGTTGGAGATTAATACATTGCTTCATGCTGGTTCTACTGCAAAATGTGAAGATGATCGTGTGACACTTTCAAATATGACAATGAAATTCTAATTGGGAAGCAGACTGGAGAAATCAATACTTCCAGTAGAATCTCAACAAGGATGTCATTAAATCAGTAAACAGTCTGCTAAGTGAGAATACTAACTTAAACATAGGCTAAATTATTAGCAGTAGTATTTCCAGGACATGAGGAAAATGTGTGAGAAGAGAAAACAGAGAAAGCTGTTGTGCTTTTTTTTTTTTTTCCCCTGGGATGCTAGTCCAGCATTTTTATTTCATTTGATTGAATGTGTACTGCTTTGGGTTTTTATCACATCTACCTACCTGCAGGTCTGTGTATCTGTCTACCTCCTCAAGTGCACAGGGCAACTTCAGGGCAGGTGAAAGCACACCTGTATTGCAGAAAGCCCCACTGCCACCAAGACTGTTTCCCTTGCCTTGCAGGAACAGTGCTGCTCACACCATCCCTGCCTTGGCAGATGCTGACATCACCTTCCCCTCCTTCTCTCACTAAGTGGTCCCTACCATGAGGGCAACTGGCGTCCCTTGCCTTGTGCAAATAATATGATAGTACTGTAAGGTTTTTTACCTGCATAGGTTTGTCATACCAACGATTGGCCCCATTTTTATGGTAGCCTCCACCGTGCAGCAGCTGCAGTGCCATCTTTGTGTCACTGAGTTCCACTCCACTCGGGCTGTCCAGGCACACCAGGCAGATGCACCGCTCGATCATGTCCAGGGAGTCACGGTTGGTAGAGTCTGGGGGTAAAGGAGTCAAATGTTCACCACCTTTCACCTGTAGTGCAGGACTGGCAGGGAAACCCTGCTGCCTTGGAGAGTGCTGAAGATCTGGCCTTGACTCTGCAGTGAGCTGGCATCTGCAGAGCTCTCTCAGCAGTAGAACATCTCAGTGTAAGGCAGCATTGCACCCAGGCACTAATTCATGCGTCAACTTTTGCAATCTCTCTGTGTATCTTTCATATGATTCAATAAGACCCACTTTCTTTTTCTGCCTTTCATTTCCTGAAGTAATTATATTACAAAGTAGATCTATTTTACTCTTAAAGCCAGCAATGATTACTTGGTTTATATACAACAGTTATAGAGAGGAAAGGTGGAAAGTAGAGAATTTCAGAGCTCGTGGTCTTGCTGCGGTGCTGCATTATTCTGGTCTGGATCAGCAGGGCTGACACTGACTTTGTGCTGTTCTCCCACAAAACCCCTTTTCTGGACAAGGAACAGCAAGGGGCCATGCTGGTTTTGTGCTCTTGTACTAAACCCCTCTTCTCTCTCCTGTCCCTGGTCATTTCTTCAGAGAGGTAAGCCCTGGCTGGGTATCCTGCCTACCTCACGTGAGGAAGCGTTCAGGGAGGAGGTTGTGAGGTTGAGGTGTTGCCAAAACCAGGGGCTGCCACATTCCACTTCCCTCCTATCACTAGTGTACTGCTGAATGGAATGTGCTTTTTGTGCCTCTCTGTTTCTCTTCCCTATCCTGTCACTCTTGCTTCTACAGGTGGACTACACAGGCTATTTTTATATTGTCCTCAGCACTTTCCTCCTTATTTATGGTGTATTTGTGTGGGTTTTTTTCCTTTTATCTCTTTTTTTTTCCTTTTATCTCTTTTTTTTTTCTTTTATCTCTTTTTTTTTCCTTTTATCTCTTTTTTTTTCCTTTTATCTCTTTTTTTTTCCCTTTTATCTCTTTTTTTTTCCTTTTATCTCTTTTTTTTTCTTTTATCTCTTTTTTTTTCTTTTATCTCTTTTTTTTTTCTCTTCTCTGTTTCTTTAACTCAGAAATATTATGAAGGTAAAGATTTGTTTGCTTCAAGCAAAAGGACCAGTTTGAGGCACAACAGATATTAACTGTGAGCACTTAATACAGCTCTTAATTGAATGGATAAAGGTGGGAACCTATAACAAGAACTTGTTTCACTCAAAAGCATAAAAATCTTTAAGTGCTGTTAAATGGTTGGTAAGAAAAAAGAAAAAGGGCTTTCAAACATCAGCTTAAAATTCCTTCTTAACAGATCAACTTTCATCTACTGTTTTTGTAAGACATTGGAGAAAATGCTTTTGTGTCAGAATTGATGAAAGATATGAATTCAGATGGATCAAAACTTCTTACAAGTCTGGGCTAAATTCAGCAAATCTGTGCTTAATTCAGGAGAATTTAGCTGAAAGAATGAAAAAAAATTAAACAATTCTGATTTGCATTTGAAATATGGAGCCATTTCAAAATGTGCATGTTTTTAATAGCTGGAAATATGAAAACTAGCTTGATCCACTGAAAGAATAGCACTTTCCAAAGCAGGAAAAAATGTACCTTGCCAAAATGAGTAATATAGATTAGTGAGGACCTAGAAAAGAAACCAAAATACTTGTTCCATCCAGGATCCAGGTTCATTCTCCAGATGCTGTGTGGTCAAAAAGAGCAGAAAAAGATCCTTGTGAATGGAAGCTGGCCTATATACATCAGCTGCTGGTGTTTGTGGACAGGCACCTTCAAGGAAAAAATGTTTGGACAGCGATTTACAGACAGCTCACAGCTTGCTCAGTGTTCTGCTTTATGTTGTCTGATAGGTTTATATGTATATATTTCATGGTGGCTGCTGCCCATGTCTTTGACAGATATGAAGCCCTTATTCTGACATATGGCTTCAGGGTATCTTGAGCCTAGGTATTAAAGTGAATAAAATTAAGCTCTGCTAGAAATAGAAAAGTAGGGGAAAGATGCCCTGATAGAAAGAAAGAGATATGTCCAGAAAGCTGATCAAACACTGAAAAAATTACCATGTGAAGCAGGCAATGAGCTGTTCAAGAACTCATGAACCGTGACTTGGGATGGAAAATAAATATTCCCAGAAAGAGCTGAAGCAGAGCAGAAGCATGAGAAGAAGCCTAAAGGCCTGCCAGACATTTCTTGTTCTTCTTTCTTTCTAAGGCACACAATTGCATTGAATTGGCCAGTCATCTTTTGGTTAGTAGCGTTTTGGGGGTTTATTTTTAGAAGGAAAATATGAGAAGAGTTCTGAATCAAATTCAGATCCAGCATGTATGGGACAGAGGCTCCTATAGCAGTAAGAATTTGCTTCCTGTACTTAGGAGAGTTCATTCTGCAGCCTGAATGCTGGTAAAATACTGAATGGGTTTATAAATCAGTGATGGCTTGGGTTTATGACAATTTCTTTGAAATTTTCTCAACTAGAAGACCTATCCTCTACTTATATGTCTACACAGGCCCACGTGTACATCTCCTTCATAACCTCTGCAACGTGCTGTATGCATCTGTCCTGTAGCATCCTGTTTCTCTGCCCAGTGCAGAACAGTTGTGATCCCTTCCACCCTGCACTGCTTGAAATGCTGGGGTCTGAACCCCGAGCCCCGAGTTCAGGTTGCCATCTGGGTGATCCCCACAGCCCTTCATCCAGAGGGGTGAGTTTGCCTTAGAGCTTCCCCCCAGGGTGCGGCCGGCCCTGCAGGGAGAGCCAGAAGGGAAATGAGCCCCAGGGGTCCCGCAGGGAGCTGACAAAGGTCAGGGCTCTGCTGGGGGATAAAAGCTGGGAGCACTGGCAGGGAGTCAGGAGTGTCTGTCTGTGGAGTGCACTCCCCAGAGCTGCCTGGTTCAGGGCAGACCTCCTGACTCTCCTGGAGCTGGGCCCCAGGCTGTTCAGACCTTTGTGAACGCGGGCGGGTCGGGTGAGAGTCGCCCTGTGGGCACCTTTCTCTGCTGTGTTCAGCTGCTGCTCTGGCTGTTTCCCATGCCAGCTGTGGGCAGCCTCGGGTCTCTGTTTGTACCCCCCGGTGTGGGCCCAGTCGTGTCCTTTGTGGGATCGTTGGGGGTGGTGTTGTTTATGTCCCAGCTGATTGATCTGTTTGTACCCCCAGCGATCATTCACATCATGATGTTTCTGATTACAATGCAATCTGTATATTGGTTTCTCTTTCTGCTGGCTGTATCATTCTTGTTGGGCCTGGTCACTGGCAGAACACTGCTTCACTGGAGGTTTTTCTTTTCCTCTGTTAGTTACTGTTGCACAAACAATTCACCACAGACAGAAAAGAAAAAAAGGGATGTTACTAAACCCGTATCCACGTGTGCAGCAATGCACTACACTACATAGAGGAGCTGTGCTACTATGAGTGGTCTAGGATGGGATTCCTGCTTAGATGAGAGAAGGTTTACATCATGGTGCTGTAATATTTGCTAGTGCAGAATCTGTTGTTCTCAGCTGCATAACTGAGTTGGTTTGCTTCCTCATTATAACTAATATTTTGGCAAGTGCCAGGCAATCCAAAAACACTATGGAGATGTTTCTGCTAGATTTGTTGGTTTGTCTTTTTTTCTTTAAGATGATGTTGCTGCAGATCTCAAGGTACTCACTGTTTTACTTAAAAGCGTGGCATGAACGTCTGTATGTATTAATATAAAGTTATTATAAGCATGGACAAACTTGAATAAGAAAAGGTAAGACCTTCCTTGGGAAGACAAACGTATTTTGGGACAACTGGCAACTCTTGTATATTCCTGGGTGTTGGTAAAAGAGCAAAAGTTTCTGTAGTATTGCTGTGTGAGGAGTGAGCACTCAGCTGTGTGGTGCTTAACTGCTGGCTGAAGTTAAACCACCACATGGAGATAAAAATATAAGTTTACATTTATTTCAGGAGGGAAAAGTGAATACCTAAGTCATCGACAATGGCAAAAAGATGGTGTTTCCATCATTTAGTGTATGTGTGAAGTGGCAGAGGTGACTCATCCCACCCTTTGTTTTCCTCTGTTTCAAAGTCAGGCATTTGAGTCCAGACTCCAAGATGGCTAAATGCTGCCTGTTGTTGGAAGAGAGAGAGACTTATTCCCAGATAGTCACTGGTGTGACCTCTTTTAGATACTTAAGATTTGGATGAATCAGCCCTGGTACTTTGTGGTTTTCTCCAATCACTAGAAAGAGCACACAGCTAGATTCAATAGGTGTTTTAACTTGCCTTTGTTAGATGAGATGAAAGATGTCTAATAGTTGCCAAAAGCTAGGAGGATATATCATTCCTATTGGTACAAAACAGATGTGAAGAAAGAGACAAGTCATAAAATAAGATGTAATGTAATTTATGTGATGAAAAACAGAGAATGGAGTGAGAGCTAAAACACCTAAACATACACAGCCAAAGCACCCAACCACATCCTCTGCTCCTCTGGTACCACACATCTGAACACTGACAGGCATGGAGTTTCCTCCTGCTAGGAAAATTAAGCAGTGAGGTTGCACATATATTTGCTGTGATGTTCACTCCCAGCAAAGAAAGGCAATGATGGTGAGGAGGAAGATGGTGAAGAGGAGAAAGCTGGGATTGCTGCTGCTAACCTTTCATAAGGATCGTCCTGGCCTCTGCCCACTCTGTTCTTCCATCTGTTGTCAGCAGGCCAATTGGAGGCAGCATCTCCTCTTCATTCTCTGCCATCTTGGCTATCTTTCGTAACTGAGTGAAAAGATCTCCCTCACTGAGACGACGGAAATTAATGACCACATCCAAAACAAAAAACTGGGAAAAAAAAATGACAGAAATCAGAACGGTCACAGATGGGTTGGACCTTTACTGCTCCAACGCTTTTCTTTTGCCTGGGTAGGTGTTGAGATGCTGAAGTCTTGCCTGGAGATCTAGGCCTGCAGGCAACAGAGCACAAAACCACTGGGGACTGCCCCAGTGCTCCCTCCTCCTGTGTTTGGACACCAGTGTGATGCCAGTTGTGATAGGGGACTTCTTTTGAGTTTGTGTGTCGGGCTCAGATAAAGCATACATGATTTGAACAAGCTTAAAAACACCTGCAGAGATGAAATCAAGAAGTATAGGAATAATTTCCATAGTATTATTTGGAAATCAAGAAGTATACGAATAATTTCCATAGTATTATTTGTTTAAAAATAACAGAGAATCTAGAGAACATCCTATTGAGTTGAAGAATAGGATTTCCTAGAGAAGGAAATCACTGGGATGTACCCCCTCGTTGCAAGGTGGCCTGCAGGCACAGCTCCAGTACTCCAAATAGTCAAAGGGGGCTACAAGGTGCTCAGTCCAGCCACTAAACTCTGCTGCTCAACAGCATTTAGTGGTTGGAGCAGACTCACTCTCATGCTTCAGTATTTCTGCCTTCTTCAGGCAGAGCTTGGGCCCCCCTGCACAGGATGGTGGTATATAAGCCATGCAGTGTATGCCAATATTTGACTGTCAAAAGAAGAGCATTTCCAGCAAATGCACTCTAATAAGAATTTGGTTTTTTTTCTTGTGGTTTCACTTCTGTTTAACAAACATTTTTGTTTGACTGAGAAAGCGAATGAATTCTGCCACATTCCTCCTGTCTGCCTCGTTGTACTTGGAACATAACGTGGGCTAAGTGCAAAAAAAAATGCTGCAGAAGCATCTTTTGGAATTATTGACAGCAAGTGCTTGGTACGAAGTGAGCTCATACATAGCATGTTAATTGTGTTTCTGAACAGTGATTAGATTAGGTTTTCTGGAGTGAATTTAAGCAGACTAAGAAATATAGAAAGGTATAAAAAAACCCCATTCATTTACCTGATTGTTACAAGCAACAATGATGTGCTCTGGTTCTGGCATTACACTGCTTTTCTGGGCCACGAGGGTGTCTTTGGTATGTCCTGGAAGACGATAGGAAGAAAAGAGTCCATAGTATTGCTTCATACAGAGAGGATGACCAGACAGCTGTCCACGAGCAAAATCAACAGGTAAAGCATGGCTGGAGAGAGAGAAGGAGAAAAACAAAGCCAGAGGAAAAGGGGGGAGGGAGAGAGACAGAGAAAGGAAAAGAAATCTAATCTGTCCTTTGTTCTGTTACAATTAGATCAGGTATAACACAAATTGAATAATAAAATGAGATTACAGTATAAGGGAAATAGATGAATTCCCATACCAAAGTTAAATACATCATTCCTGGCAGCTTCATGCATATTCATTAAGCAATTGCATTATCATCTGGTGGAAATGGAAAGAATAGCAGGTCACAAGCAGCTCTGCAGTGTGCGTGGGAAGCCTGCGTGAATGGGGACCCCAGAAACTTGCCAGGGTGGAAGTCAGCAGAACAGCTGGAAAAGACACAGTACCTTGAAAAAAAGTACTGATGAAGTTCACTGCAAAACAGTTGTGGCTACAGAGTGTGTGAGAGGGCCTTGCCTGATGAACTGGAGCAACTGGACAATACAGAGGGAATTTCTCTTTTCCAGAGAGCCTCGATCATGTGCTAATTCTTATACCTATGGGGCAGGGTGCTGAGAACTTACTCTCTTTTTATTGGAAAGAATGTGAAAATAACACTTCCTAAAAGGCTTCTTTAGTGGCCAGGAAAAAAAAAAAAAAGAAAAATATCACAATTATGATTATGGATTATAAAATATCCCACTGACAGTGCAGCAGGAAATAATGGTGCTCTCTCCCAGGAGAGGCTGCAGAGACTACAGGAGGAAGATCTTGTAGTGCAGAGGTTTTTTCCCTCAGCAAAAGAAGACCAAGCTTCCAGCCTGCCAGGGAAGGGGTGGGGGCAAAGCAGCACATCAGGAGGGTTACTGTCATACAGCTGATAAGGGGTAACATTTTATGCTGGTTTAGCTTGGTTAACTGTCTCTTTAGGACTGCTGCAGTTCTAAACCAAGGATATCAACTTTAGTTCTGGCTCTTAAACTCTGTATCAGTTAATTCCTTGTACAGGTGCTTATTAGTTTTTCTGTTCCTTATCAGCAGAACAGGGTTGTTAGTGTTCTCTTCCCACATTTTGCATACTGCAGAAATCTGTTTATATCTAACAAAGTTTTAAAAAGCATCTATGATGACTGAAAACAGTGGGATAGCACAGTAGATGTAGAGAAGACAATCTGTAATTATAGCAGTTAAGAAAGGGGTTACTCATCCTGCCTGCTGGCACCAGAAAATCTCGTACTGATTTAGGAGATGTCTGTGTAAGATCTTATAACTCATGTGTTAGGCTTTGTTTGAAATAGTTAGACCCAGCAACTGCATGGACTGTCTGCACAGTTAAAGCTAAAATGCCTGGCTTTGGGCTGGAGTGTGGAATGTGCATCTGCATGTGGGATGATCCAAGAGAAGCAAGCAGAAGTCCTTCCCCAGCAATAAGGAATGGAAAATATTACAATTATGGTGCCCTCACAATTATACAGGAGGAGTGACAGGAAAACAGTAATAACAATATGAGGACACAGTAGGGAGGATTTAAATTATTATTGATTTAAAGCAAGTAAATCTGATCACAAGAGTCTTTGGATCTAGTGTAGTGAGGTCAAAATTATAAGAACTTAAATTATCCTTTGTTTGAGCAATGGGGTTTCTTTATCTCATCTCAGATGCTGTTGTATAAAGAGGCAATGAACTACATTAGTATGCAATAGTTCTTCACAGCATGCCAGTGCTGGTGGATGCAGTTGTGTGGTGTATCTTGGACACAAGCACGTGTTCTTAAATAAGTACCTCTTCTAGGCTTTCAGAGGAGCTGTCAGAATTCTGAAGTGAAAAACTGAACAGCTTCTTCCTCTTTCTTTTATTTAGATCAGAGATGATAGGGACTTTCTTGTTTGAGAATGGACTTTGCCTTACTTATCCAAATACATGTGGGTTAAAGTGTTATCACATAGGCCCCTTCTTTTTCCAGAGAGGAAAATGCCTCCCCACTATGTTATGGTGTCCACTGGGCTTGTCCTTCTGCTCCCTCTGTTCTTTGAGGAGCAGTGATTTCAGTAGTAAACTTGGAACATACTAGGTGAGGTTAAGCCCTTACATAGGGGGCTCAACAATAAGCTTCCTCACACATGACTGAGTCACGGATTTCCCCAGTGCTTCTATACAGCAAGCAACAATGGCCTAAAGTAACTTCTTATTTTTACTAGCCACTGAACTAGCCTGCCTGTGGTGAGGCTTCTTTCTCCTGGCAGGAGGCGTTGTTTCTTCAGCAGAGGGTGGAAGGTCTGATGTTCTAAATGGGCTGTAGAGTGCAAGGAGGGGGAGCAGCAGCCTGGCCAGGTTTCTGCTGCCAGGGAAGGGGTGCAGGCTGTCTAACTGCAGTGCTGCTGCTCTTTGGGACTGCAGACTGTGGGTTTCCTGGTGTGTTCCAGGCAGATTCTGTGTCCCCGCTGGGCTGCGCTTCACGTGCAAGAGCAATGAGTACTGGGCATCAAAAAGAATCCTTCTCCAGCCTGTTAGATTGCAGCAATAAAGCAGAAAGTGCATTAAAAAATTGCTGGAGCGCTTGCCCTGAAGCATGCTGGTGCCCCAGCCCTTCCAAATGGTGGAGAGGTGCAATGCAGCCTGACTTTGGGCATGTTAGAGCACCCTTGAGCCAGAAGCCCTGCAGATACACAAGCAGCAGCTCTCCTTCCAAGCTACTTACGTGTCCAGTAAAGCTTTATAGTCTTGCACTCCTGAAATGAGATTGGCAGCAAACCTGCAAGCAGCAGACAGAAGTGACATCAGTTTTTTGTCATTTGGCAACACTGTGCTGTTTCTGAGAGACAGAGAGCCTGAATGATTGATGACACAGCATAAGGAGAAAAAGTCCTCTAGCTTGGCAAGAAGAGTCTCCCACCCCCAAGCAAACCCTAAATTAATTCATGTCAAGAGAAATATGAAATCTTATAGATGGTCCCTTCTAATGGCTAAACAGACTACCACAGAAGGAAGCCTGAAAGCATTTATTTAGAGAATGGGAGCAGAGGCTGAATATTTAATAGAATCCTTAACGTGGGTTTCAATATCAATACTCATAAGGTGTCCAATTTATTAGAGCATTTCCTGTCCTAAGCAGATATTCTTCCTACAGAGCTGCAGACAGGTGTATTATTTCCTGACGCTGCCCATTTGCACTGTGTCTGAATGGGAAGCTCTGAGGGAAATATTTCCCTGTTAAAGCACGTGCATTAGAAAAATGCAAAGTGGAGGTTTTTCAGAGACTGTGTGCACGATAAATTTACTCAGTAATGAATGGAAGCATTTATAGATCTATGGAAAGTAAAAAGATACACTGGCTGTCTATACAAAATGTTAAAATAACACCTATCAGCTTCCAAGATTCTGGCTAATTTATAATAGCATAAATTCACATGCAGTGAATTCTTTCAGTAATGAGCAGCTAGTGAGTGATAAAAGCAAAAAGGAAAATTGCACTCTGTGAAGGTAGATTTGATCTGGTTTACTGTTTTAAAAGGAGAAAATGTTCTGGCAAAGGCTGAAGAATGGAATCCTGTTTTAAGGGTGTCTGGAGAGACATATTCTGTGCTTGGCTACTTGCTTACCTTTTCATTTTTTAAATGACTGTAATTGCCCACAACAGCTCAAAGGAGAAAGGTCAGTTCTGGGCTGGGAAGGATAGGCCTGAAGGAAGCAGTGTTCTTGGGGAGGAATGGTTTCTAACATCTTATTCTTAGATCCTCTGTGTTGCTGATGCCCTTTTGGGCAGCTGAGAGAGACAATTTCATGCCTACAAGGCCTTTTCAGTTTGCAGGGTGGCTACAAGTCATAGCAATGGCCTGTTAAAGATTGATGTCCTTGAAACAATGTGTCAGGAATTAGTATTCTTTTTCCACTGCAAAATTATTTACTTGAACTATACAATGAAAAGCTTTTTCAAATGTTCCTTAAAAAAGTTATAAATCCCATGGCAGTTTTTTTGGGTTCAATAAATGGAATAGTCATGACACCTTTATTTCTGCATATCAGTATGAGTAACCCCAGAAACACTGCTCCCAATCAGCAGGCCTAGTAGGACATCATTTAACAGTTACAGCCCTTATTTTTTAATGAAAGTTGATAGTCCTTTTGCAAAACCAGTGCATTTAAACTATCCTTCCATCTAGCAAAAGCTGCAAAGGTGTGGTACATTACCTCAGCTGGTCATTCACATCCTTGAAAGACTGTCGAGCAAAGATAATTGCTGGGCTGGAATTCACTGGAAGAGCCAGGCGGTTGTTGAGGTACATGTCATCCAGCCAGTAGTTAAACACCTAAGGGAAGGGGACAAGAAATCTTAAAGCTGTGAGGAACGTGAGGAAAGGCAGCCTGGGGGTGAGGGGAGAGTGCTGGGTGCTCCTGGTGCCAGGCCTGGGCTCTGATGAATGGAGCTGCTGAGCACTTTCACTCTGGGCGCTGTGACCTCAGCTCGGCTGGAATCAGCCACAATTCCATAATCCTGTTTTGCAATCAATGGTGATTTACAGTGTGTTCCATTAAAAAGTAAATAAGCTCCACATTCTGGTGGTTTGGGTGTTTTGTTGTTTGCTTCTGTCTCCAACAAAAAAGTTTGAGTACAACGTGCTAACTGCTGACTCTCGGGTAGTGACTGGGATGGATTTAAGAGATGGGCAGAATTTTGCTAGTGATGGATTTCCTCAGGGGGCTTCAAATACTTGTCAGTGATGCCCAGATGCTCCGTTGTTAACCATTGGATACTGTTCTGTAGAAAGACAGAATGAGAAAAGAGTTTTCCAAGCCTAATGGTTCCATCCTGCAGGTACTGGTATGTGGACAGTTCCTGCTGTGTCCACGGACACAAATGCAGATTCCTGATGCTTGAACTTGACAGATACCCATACTAAATTTTTAACCATTTTTATTGAAAACACAGATTTATGGTAACTGTATTCCTTTATGTCTGAACAGAGCCTAAAGACTCATTATTTGGAAAAATGGAGGCTTTCATAAAAAGATCAAATGGTCTTTCTGAGTTTAGCAGGCACGCTTTGCATATAGTAACTATAAACAACAATGAAATTATGCAAAAATAATTACAAATGCATGCATCACTTGAAAAAGTTTTCCTCTGAGATAATTCAATGCTGTTAGAACAGATGCTTCCCTTTACAGTCTCTGGAGTCTTCAGGAGAACAGGCTAGAGCTGTACTCCTGCCGAGTTAAATTTCAAATAAAACCACTTTTAGTTTATCTTAAGACTCAGTTATTTAATTTTAATAACCAGTATTTAGAGATTTCAGAAAACACAGCATGCAAATTACAGAGGAAGGATGTATAAATGGTTAAATGAACCCTTGTCTCCTGAAACACTGTTTGTTATCAGGAACAGTAAGTGATGGTTAATTTAGCCACTAAAAACATGAAGTTCTCTGACCAGAATAATTAAACAACATTGGGTGGCATTTAGTGGGCCCCTCAAACTGTGGCAACAAGTAGTTCAGAAATTAAGCACTGCTTTTAAAATAAAAGCACTGCCTGTACTGTAGCCTTTTTTTCTGACTATAGCAGCAATTTGATGGAGTTTTCTTGAGGATCACACAACTGTAAAGTTAAGGGAGAATAAAAATTCACTAATATCAAGCAAACAGGGCTCATAAGTAGCAAGCCTCCAGGATTTCACTGAATCCATGAAACCATTCAGTGTATCTCTTCCTTGCTGTGATGGAAGGATTTAAACAAAACCAGTGTTTCTAGTTTGCAGCTGTCATATTCTGACATGGTTAATGCCAGCAGGATGAACTCTGACTTTGTGGAATGATAAAATCTATTTTATCTGCACCTCATTTACTTTTCCTGTCTTGGGAAGCAAAAAGCTGGACTTCTGTAATGCCTGAGGTCTCCTCATGGTCTCCATGAGATATCCATATATGTAGATGTATACATGTGTGTGTATATTCAACGAAGTAAGTACTTCAGAGTGACTCTTTTGGTATGGTGTGACAATGAATGGCAATAGTATAATTCAAAAAGAGTAATTCCTGTACTAAAGTATTCAATTCCAGACTAATTTGACTGGATCAGAGCTTTGGCTAGAGGGATATGCATGGCACTTTTTACAGCCCTATCAGAAAGCATTTTCATTTTAATAAAAACTCTAAATCCTGTTATTAAATGGGAAGGAAGAAATTACATCCAAAACAGATGTGATATGGTGCTTCCTACAGGTGAAGCTAACACCTGCATGCATGGACCTCTGGTGCATAAATTCCCTCATTTATGACAACAAACTGTTGATCTGAAAATATAATAATGACATGGATTTTGACATCCTAGCCTAGTATGTCTGAAATATTCATTCCCTTTGGCAGAACCTGATGTGACCCCTCTTTGCTTGACCCACTGAAAGAAAGCAGAGATCACATACAGAATATCACAAAGAGTTTGTAACAAGCACCATCTGACAGAGCAATTGACACAGCAATTACTTTTCTTGTCTGCATTTGCTTACCCAGTTGGTAGTCTTTTCCCTTTTTTCCTCGAGGATGTGCTGCAAAGATTCCCCCACACCTCCTGCAATTCCAAACTGCTCCACAATGGCCTTAGTCTTTCTAAATTGCTCTTCTGGCACCAAGTGTTTCATGCACTGCAGGTACATGTGTAAGGTCTGTTGCAGTGGTGGGACTGGGAGCTTTGGCAATGCCTAATCATAAAAAAACACCGAAACCAGCAAACCAAAAAAACCTGAACCCAAACAGAGATAAGCAAATAATTCTACTTGTTCCCAAAGTGTCCTCTTTTCCCTTTTCATTTTTTTTTCTCCTTCTGTTGTTGATCAATATATTGTATCCCCCTTTTTAATCCATTTATGCTGTTTCAGCAGTTGAGATGCCTGATTACTGTAAATTGTGTGACTTCAGTGGGGTTTCATTAGGTCATAAAGTGCCTAAAAATTTTAGGATGTTGTATGCACTACTGAAGCAGTGGTACCTCTCTGCTAGTTCTATTTGTAGTCCTTTGGCCATTAAGGATTTCAAACAGGCCAGGAAGCTAGTGGAAAACAGGAGCATATTCCTTGGTAAAAAATTCTAGAAATCCTAAGGCAAACAGACATGATGCAAGCATACAGTCCAAGATAGACTGCAGGAAATCTTCAGATACATTAAAGCATAATAAAATAATTCATTAAGAGAAGGTATTTCATTAGGAAAGAAGTGCATTTAATTTGTGATCAGTAAAACTGTAGGTTAGTAGTTGTCTGATTGGTAATGTGACTGGTTATAAAACTGCATAAATAGAAAACATGCAGCTCTGTCTATTTATTAGTGCTGACTACACAGAAGGCTCAACAAACCTGTTTTTTACCCTACCAAACCTCTGCTGTCAGCCAGCCTAGAGCCC
Organism: Merops nubicus; assembly: GCF_000691845.1. Taxonomy (NCBI): domain Eukaryota; kingdom Metazoa; phylum Chordata; class Aves; order Coraciiformes; family Meropidae; genus Merops; species Merops nubicus. Next base: position 4,234 of record NW_008631438.1, on the reverse strand, counting down.
TCCTAAAAGGCTTAAGAAAATGCTTCTGTTTATACTTGCTTTATCCTTAACCTGTTTGGAGCAGGATACCAGTACTATCTGGGGAGAAAACAATCTCATGCTGCCCATACAATTAAGCTTTATTTGTTTTTTAATGTAGAATTAACCAAGTGAAGTATAATTAGTCATTTTAAAGCCAGAGGATTTATGGGGGCAGAGGGAAAATTGAGCAAAGAGGTAGTCCATGGAAGACTGGGAAACAGCAGGAGGCTGTGATGCTCTAAGCATGGTTCCTCAGGGAATGGTTTGTGTCTCCCAGTTGACAGACAGTCAGACAACTGCACTCGTCCATTAGTGATTTGTGTAGACCATAAACTTTTAGAGAGTTTACTTTTCTAATTTGATTTTTGCCTCCTAAAGCAGGTAAAATTCAGATTTTTTAAAATTTTTTACTACCTTTTGATGTAATAGACATTCATTATCACAGGACTGTGGCATGATTCTAGCTGGAAGGGATGTCTAGCAGTCCCCTAGTCCTGCCTGCTGCTCAGAGCACAGCTAGCTGCAAGCTCCTTTGCTAGTGCATGCAGGGGTGGGAAGAGTGCAGGAGGTGCTCAGGACAGGAGGCAGGGGGTGAGTGTCTTCTGAGCTCAAACACCAGCTCTGCCTTTTGACATCCACAGAAAATCAGTGCTGCATTATGTTTCCCTATCTAGAAAATAAAGATTTCAGATACTCATAAAAATAAAGTGTCACAGGATTAGATGTTATTAATGGAAACACAAATCCAATTTAGCCTGTAATGCACCCCTGATCTCAGAAATTAAAGAATGGTAATTCTACAATTTCAGGCTATGTTTAGTCAGGGCATCTCTCTTCTGTCATTGGCTTCTTCCTCAATAGAAACAGATGTTCCAAATAGCATTTATTTTTGATACCTGGCTTTGGCCCTATCTTTCTGGGTAAGGTTACTGTACAGTTCATGACTCTGCTTAGCAAAAAAGGTTTAAACCCCAGGGGTTGGCTACTTACAGGCATACAGATCCAGCACCTTTTAAACCAGCTTGAAAACGAATCACATGTGATAGTTTCATAGTTCTTCACTATTCAGAAATAATTATGTGACATCTTTGGCTGTACAGTAATGCATCTGCTGTTGGGTAATATTATTTCATTTACTGAAATTATTCACAGGCTGTTGAGAGGAAAATGTATTTGGATATGGGAAGCACTCATGTTAGATCAAAGTTTGTGACTATAAACTGCTGCAGGATAACTAGAGTTCCCTGAAATTAAGATATCAGCTCTGGAAGAGAGCTAGGTTTACATTTATTATGTTAATTTATATTAATTTCTAACACTAAAAGCTGTTAAGTCATCTATCTTCAACCTTTTTTTTTTTTCACCCTCTTTTTTTCTTTCTGTTTTCCTGGAAACTGTCACTTACTGTCTCATCTTTATCACATGTATCTTTCTCTTTCTTCTGCATGTTTTTCTCTAGGACAGGCATTCCTGCATTTCTTTCGATGTCTTTTGTTGAGGACAGAAATTGAAGCCACTTGGGGGCACTTATGGAGCCTCACGCTTCAGTTCTGGAAAAAGAAAAGATTTAAAGTCCAGTCAGTACTCATCATTTATAACCAAAATGCACACGGGGAGTATTCCCTGCTCAAGCATACACAGAAGCTTCAGAATGCAAAACTGAAGAGAAATAGAAGCACAACATTAAAAAGTAGCTAAACTGAGCCCTGTGGAGATTGCTTTGACATTTTGTTTGTCTCATTTCCCTATAAATTTCTTTATCCAGGACTGTTTGATGCACATAAATGGTCCCTTCTCAGCATGGTTTGTCACTCTAATTTACTTAGCCATGCCCTGTGCCGTGATCAGAGGCTTTGTATTACTGTCATATGTTAGCTGGAGGAAGGAGGTGGCTTTTCTCTGAATGTACTTAGGTTGACTCAGGTATAGTATAAGGATCTTATATAGCCTCACTTTAGCACTTTATTTGAAAATACCCCAGTCTTTAAAGGTATTTGTCATTGTGCTGTTCCATGGACACAGAGAGGTGCTGTTGTCTCCGGGTTAGAGATGTGGAAGCTGTGGAAAGGAGCCTGATGGAAATGTGCCTTTGCCCCTGCAGAGCAGAAGCTCACAAGGTGACAGTGCTTTGGGGCATGGCTCTGGGCTGGGACAGCTCATGAGCCTGCCTGGGTCTGGCAGCTGCCTCTGGGGGCACACGCTGCACTCGAGCTGTCTCACAGCAGCCTTTCCAAAGAGCATATACCTACCCAGGGAGGTGGCTTAGCCTGCCAAAAGTCACAGGAGTCACCAGTGACAGAGCAAATACTTCCAGCTGTCTCACAGCAGCCTTTCCAAAGCACGTATACCTACCCAGGGAGGTGGCTTGACCTGCCAAAAGTCACAGGAGTCACCGGTGACAGAGCAAATAGTTTCACTTGTGTCTTTCTAGTATTGTGCTTATTCTGTTTTTCACTTCTAAAGATGCCTTGTATTCTTTTTCTGCACACACTTTATCTATATGACTGACACATTTCTTCTGATGTAATAGTGCTCACACCAAACAGTTGTGCTTCAATTATGGTGCTAGAGCTAAAGCAGAATAAGTTCTATGTGTTCAGTCAGGTCTTGATGGATCACAAGGGATTTTTTTTTTATTATTACTTTGCACTGTGTATGCAAAATATAAAAGACAATATGTGTTGACTAAGTTGAAAAGAGCATTGTACCTCCATTCTGAAACCCTTAGCACTATACATTAAGGATGCTTGAATTATTTGTACAGCAGCTTTTAAGAACAATTTGGATAAAACCCTGTGATGTAGGCAAGTGAGATGAAGAGTTTTGTTTAGGGATGGGCAGGGGTGGCAGTGCCTTATTCCTCTCCTGAGGAATTGTCTTGGCTTATTACAGCCTTGCAGCTTCAGCATGGCTCTGCCAATGGGTATATGGTCACTGACACCTCGTGTTGAACATCTTGTCCTCTTGCTGTCCTGTGCTGGCTGCTAGTGGGGCTGTGTGCCATGAAGGAGGTTGTATAAGGCTGAGAGATGTCCCTGGGGCCCTGCAACGAGCCACACAGAGCAAGCTCATGTTGATCTGTCATCTGCTCATGATTTTAACCCAGGTGAGAGACTATTTCCCTCACGGAAAGGTCACATTAACCCGCTGTGCTGCTCTGCTCCCTCTCCTGTGCTGCACAGGTCTCACCACTTAGCCATGCACTCTATTCTTGGCAGCACAGGGTCAAAGCCCTTCAAACAATGGACATGTCCTGTAACTCTTGGAAGACTGTGGCTCGCCCAGTTGTTTAGGGGCTGGCCTCAGTTCCCCACTGGCATTCAGATACAGAGGAGACATTTTGTCTTCAGAGCCCCTCAAAGCATATCCCCCTAAGGGAAAAATCCTGCTGGTATTGTTCTCACTGAGACATTTATTCTTTCTTTCTTTATGTTTTTTTGTCAAACTGCAGTTTGGAGTCACACCGACTGCAAGTCCACACTGACTACCTGTGGGAAATGCTACTTAAAACAGACTCACATATCTGTAAAATCCATGTGATAAAGATGGGGGGTGATAGCCTGAGCTATACTTCTCTCTGTCATGGGAATGAACCAAAGCTTTGTGTCTGGTTCAAGCCCTGCTAGCTTAAGCATCACGCTTAGTCCTGTGTTTGCTTAGTAAAGGACAAGGAAACTAACACAAGAGAAAATCCTGCAGAAATTCAAGACGACTTCAAAGTTGCTCACTGGAATGGCTGTGAGGTGCATTGTCAAAGTTATTAGGGAAAAAAAATTAATCTTAGCTGTTTTTATTTACAGCTGGCTTAGCTGGAGGTCTGGGGCTAGCAGCTTAGCAGCGTGGCTGCAAGTCACGGTAGATTGGGGAGCTGGATGGCCAAATCCACAGCTCAAATCCAGCAGCTCAAATCCACAACAAAAGGCACTGATCTCCCCGTTAGCAGATAGGGGAGAGCTGAAATAAGCCCCTGTGCTTATACTTGAGTTCTTCACGCATAGTGGGCTCAGGAAGCAGCTTGCAGTCTATGATGTTGTTCGGGTATTACGCTCAGACCCCATCTATTCAGTTTCCTGATAACACTGAGAGTGAGGATAAGCTTAAAGTTTTTGGGAACCTATGCTTAAAATGAAGTGGAATGTAGGCGTTAGCTGTAGCACACGTGTGAGGTGCACACTGCTGCGGCCGGGGACACGGGGAGAAGAACCAGGAGCTG
>NW_008631437.1:0-15558 GCF_000691845.1 Merops nubicus | reverse complement strand
TATTATTATTATTATTACTATTATTATCACTATTATTTTCCTTTTCTGTCCTTTTAAACTGTATCTCAACCTATGGGTTTTACTTTCTTTTCCTGATTCTCTCCCCCATCCCACCTGGGGGAGTGAGTGAGTGGCTCTGTGGTATTTGGTTGCTATCTGGCTTCAAACCGTGACAGTATTTTACCTCATCCACAGCAACATCACCAGTATTAAGACACAGAGAGAGAAAGATGGGTTTTCTTATGGTGCACTGTGCAGAGCATGTTGCACTGTTCATGGACAGAAGGTCTCTCTTTCAGTCATTCCAGCTGATATATCATTTCCTTGCAAGGAAACAGCTCTACTCCTACAGGATGCTCTCATGAGAACTACTTCTTGCAGTTTTAGGTAAAGGCAAGGCCACATAGGTGGTGTAATCACTGGTATTAAGTGGGAGCTGGCTGCAGGCTCTTCTTTTACAATGAGATGACCAAGTATATCATGTGGCCCAGGAATATGTGCACCACAGCACAGACCTGAAGACTACCGTGCCTACGACTGCTGAGGTTAACTGCTGTGTGGTTCACTAACTCCTAAGCGTGCAATGTTTTCCTGGTCAGGATCAATGCATTTCATCCCTTAATTCACATATAGTTTATCTTTCCTAAAGACATTATAAATTACAGATTATATTAATAAAATACAGGCTTCCCAAACCTGAAGTACAAGCCTCACCAGGGCAGTCATCACCTGCTCAAGTTCACTGACTCCTCAAATACAAGTTTTCCGCAGGGCTCCCGTGCAGACTGCCAGTCTCAAAGTGTCATGGTCAGCACTTTGAGTGTAAGTCCAACTGTGGTGGCAACCTTGTGGAACAGCATTGGGACTAATGTTGTTCAATATCTTTATTGAGCATAAACGAGTGGGATTGGAATGTTTTCTCAGCAAGTTGATATATAATACCAAATTGGAGTGTCTGCTCAGTGGTTATGGGTGTGGAACACAGAAAGTTTGAGAGCCTGAAACAGCTGGATTTATTTGCCCTTAAGATGAGAAGGCTAAGCGGAGATCCTTTTGCTGTTTGCATGTATCTAATGGGAGGTTATCACAAAGATTCAGACTCTTCTTAGGAGTGCAGAGTCATAGAATAAGAAGCAATAAGCAAAGAATTTAAGAACTTTCATTAAAGAAAATGAAAAATTATTATATTGTAAGAGTGGTCAAATATTGGAAGAAAGACCTAGAAAGGTTGGGGAGTAGTTGATCATTCTTGTTCTATTGTCCTTGCTCTGAGCAGGGTTTCAACTAAGTGGCCTTCAGAAGTCCTTTCAAATCCAAACTGTTCTATGATTCTATGGTTAAGTATCACTGCTGAGTTTTTAGTTGAATGCAATTAAAAAACTTAAGCACAAAAATTATTCTTAAACTATTTGCTCCATTTTCAGAGACTATAATGAATTTTTAATTAAATATTATGTCTTATGTAAATGCAAAGAGGTTTGGATAGAAGAAAGTACCATGTTCCTACTTATGCATATTTTTCAATAGGACCCAAGCAAAATTATGCATTTCTGCAAATGCTTTGCACAGCCAACTCAATATAAAAACTCATTTTGTCTACTGAAGTTGATGGCAGATTTGTATTTGTGAAATATTTGAATTAAGTGAAGGAAATGGTGCTTAAAGTGTAGCAACTGTTCAATCAGTGAGTAATTTACTCTTAATGTATGAAGTATTTTTTTATGGGCTCATTTATGATAATAGACACTCAAGATTGAATGTAAGTAATAGATTTATGATATATTTAGTCATATAATAATCCAACGTAAGTGCTCTTATTTATTACTATTCAGTTTAATTCTCCTACTTTTTTTTTTCTCAATACAATTTACAGCATGTAATTAAACTTATAAGAATTTTTCAAACAGCATTTATTTACATCAGTCTTAGCAAATTTTTTCATTCCGATGTTGGACTTCAAAACACAAGACCTAACTTGCATAATTTTGTGAACAGAAGTGTGTCCATCCTTTTTTGATTTAAAAAAAAAAAAAAAAAAAAAAAATTAGGGAAATCAGTAACCAGGAAATCAATCCATTCCTCTGAAACGTCTTTCTTTTGGTCAAAATATTTGGGTCTATTTTTTATTTATATGTTTTTGATTTTCCTTCATAAGCTGTTCATTTCCCTTCTCTTTCTTCAAATACCATGTCAGAGAATTAACACTGGAAATTTTGAACCTCTTGCTACAAACAGAAGTTAATAAACTGTAGATGCTTGGATACATCATAAATATTATCCCACTTTTACATACTGCAGAAGTCCTCCATAATTTTAATATGTAGTTCAGAAGAGTGTGGTTTATAGATAAGCTAAGACAGAAGCAGTTGTCACATAAAGGGATATATACCCTATGGCTAATTATCATTAATTGTTAGTTGTGTGAAGTGAGCCCTCATTCTTGGCTTTTGAAGACTACAATGCCCGACCCCTCTTTCCCAGGTCGGGCATTGTAGTCTTCAAAAGCCAAGAATGAGGGCTCGCTTCACACATTAGTATACTACTTTTAACCAGGATTCTTCTCAGTTAGATTAAAAAACAAACTAACATACAAAAACAAACAAACAAACAAACAAACAAAAACAAAAACAAAAACGAAACAAAAACCTGATATGATTTTAATACATTATTTACTTGAATTTTCTGATTTAATGAGGAAAAAATATTTCTACAAGAAGGAAGTGCATTCTTATAATGAGACATTTTACATGACGTCCAAAGATATCTGTACCATAATATATAAAGGTTGAAGACTTCCATTTCACTAACAGGTGATAATCAGTTTCCCAAATATTGTCTGGACTTTAAAAGTATTACTTGTGACTCTAGACTGCCAAATTATTCATAGCATTTGAAGGGTCTGCAAAAGAATGGACATCCTGACAATCCTCTCATGCCCTGAAGAGTCCAGCTGACATCCAGGACACATTATGATTGCACTATAAAGATTAAGAAAATATCTCTGGTGGAAGATCAGTTGTAATGTGGCTGTATGCCTCTGCAGAATGAAAACGATTAACGTTATGATGAAATTCTGCATTTATATCATTAACAAAAGAATAAATATACAGAACTTCCTCACAACTTTGAACTGAAAGTTAGATAGAGGTTCTCAAAATACTTTGTGATATTTTCTGTATGGTGCTTAAATGACCATTTAGTAGGACATTGCAAAATGTTTTGATACTGCATAGCAACTTCTTCTAGATTACATGAATGGCCAAAAATATGAATGGTGATAGATCAGAAACAATTTTCCCTCCCATCCAAAAATGCAAATAAGCTTTCAAAATGTTTTCATTCTTAATTAGGTTTTGTTTGGTTTTGGCCTTTAAATTAGAGAACCTCAAGTACAGTCAACAGTCTAGCAGAGGGCAACATCCAATATTTCGTTTTATTTAAACTAGATGGACATGTTTCATAACAGTCTGTAATTTATTGGAACTTCTTCCCATTTCTTTTGCCATATTTCATGTTGCTATGCTGAATTTCAACGAGGCTTTCCCCAGCTAGATCTACAGCAAAACTTCTTTGTCTTTTCTGACCGCTATAGCTTCTACTTATAGGTCTCTATTATGTTGAATTTCTCTCTGCTTTCTTAAGTTAAAAGAGTCCTGTTTATCTTCCTCAAAATCCATAATTCGGGTTGGCATTAGGGTAAGCATAACTTGGGCTGTACCCAACTTCTAAACCATGTGGCAATCAATCATGTCAGTTTAGTTGTGAGTGTTCCAGTTTGTTCATGTTTTAAATTACACAAATAAGATTAGTTTGATACTAACAGTTCCATAATAAACTGTGAAAATGTCACTCTGGCTATGTAACTAAATTCAAATTCTTGAAGGTCAGTATGACCAGAACTTTCCTTTTGCTTTAAAATATGTTAAAGCTTTCTTTCTTTAACTCTCTACTCAAGTCTGCTGTTCTTTAAAGACATATGGGTTTCAGTGGGTTTGAATAAAAATGGGAAACTCCTAGTTTTCATTAACTTTCACTCGGGAAGTGTTTCGAAGATAATTATGAAACCATGAACAGCATATTGAATAAGAGCATTACTTTGTATGCAGTAAGACAGTTGAGAAGTAAATTGCTGCCAGCCAGAAAGATGTATGTGAGTTCCTGTCTAAAACGTTAATATTTTGTTATACAGATTAGAGACAAAAAAAAAAAAAAAAATTAGAACCACAGAAAGCTGACTTTATTTCAGTTTTTTGAATAGTTAAAAATATCTGAAACTATATCCTCCTAGCTTAGTGGCAACAGATATCCTCCAGCTAGTACTTTCTACTTCCTCTGGAGACATCATTAATTTTTTTATATATACATTTATACTGGTTATTACTATCCAGTAACACATTTTTTTTGGGGGGTGGATGGGGTGTCTAAATGAGTTTGCCAGTGATTCTAATGAAAGAGATACCATAATCTTTCAGAACACTTAGAAGAATCCAAGTAATGTTAGCCTGCATGTATCACACAAACTTCAGAATGCATAAAATACACATTTTATTGGTATCACCTAAATACTCTTTACAACCAAAAGATCACTTTTGTTAGTGACAATATTCAGAAAAAAAAAAATAAATCAAAAAAGACCACTTCCATCCAGCTTGGTGTCGTCTGCAAACATACTGAGGGTGCACTCTATCTCCTCATCAAGATAATTGATAAAGATATTAAACAGAAGTGGCCCAAATACTGAACCCTGGGGAACACCACCTGTGACCAGCCACCAACCAGATTTAACTCCACTCACCACCGCTCTTGGGTGCTGGCAATCCAGTCAGTGTTTTACTCAGCATTTTACCTGTCCAAGTCATGAGCAGACATTTTTTTCCATGAGAATTCTGTGGGAAACAGTGTTGAAGGCTTTACTGATGTACAAGTAGACAACAATAGATAGACAATATAATATTATAATTTCAGTTTTATTTCTGAATTCTGTTAATAACTAACTTTAAAAAATGATAAATTCTTACATGAAAAAAGGCTGTGTATAGATTCTTAATGTTATCTTCCAGATATTCCTATTAATACGAATACACATGCTGAGAATGCAATTTAATTTTGTTATAACCTCTAAGTATTGTTTTTGTTGATAACAGACTAATAATTTAAAACTATTGTGAAGATTACATTCAGAAATCAGGTAATTTACTACTTCAGATTTCAGAATGAGAATTTACTAAAAATTCTGTAAAAGTTGCTATAAAATTTCATTTTATTGCATAGTAACATTCTACAATTAAGAAATATCTCACTAATCCTATGACTACATGGCACAATATGAAAAAATTAATGTTATAAAATATACAGAAAATAATCACTTTCTTAGTGATTGCTTACCTATATAATTTTCTCTTTACATATTTTTATTCAAGGTTGTTTTTCTTTTCTAAATCCTAGTAAAAAACATAATATAATGATATTAAAGTAACAATATGCATTTCTGTACAAATTTGTGATGAGAAATATTAGACAAAAAAAGACATAGTAGGAAGACAGCTGAGAAGGCTACAGAGAAATTTTTGATAGTGAGATTAGTCAAAAAATCAATCAGTTACTTAAAAGGCTTGGCAAAGAATTGTAGAGAAAGAATGGCAAAACTTCCCTTGGTCATAGGATTAAATAAATAGATGGTATTGTATACGACTTAAATTAGAAAATCTGTGAAACTTCTTCCATAAAGCTTTTTTTTTTTTTTTTCCCCCTCCTTTTTTGTGTATTTTGGAGGGATTTAAAAGAAATTTTTTTAACCTAAGTTTTCTGCCTAGCAAATATTCTAGGGAATACAACTACAGTGCCTTTAACAAGTTTTAGATTATGGAAGGTAAAGCATGCTACTATGACTTCTGTGAGAATTTAACACCATAAAACTAGATAGAATTTGGACTTTATTTATATACTTGTATTGAAGTTCTGATTTTTTTTTTTTTTTCTTTAAATCTGGAGCATGTTGATCAGAGTGGGTAGCTGGCACTCTAAAAGTGTTAAATAATATAAACCATAAGTGATTATTGCTAATTACAGGGAATTTGTTTAGGAGAAAAATTAAAACAGAAAAGATGAATTGTCTATGCTCTTAGGAGGTTGTATTACTTGGGATGTATAGAGGGAAATATAATGAGTATTCGCTGTCAACATTATATGTCATTATGGAAATTATTATAAATGAAGATATTAATTCAGACCGTGCCAGACTGAAGGAAGGGATTTCCAGAAGGCAGGCCAGATGGTTAAGTGGGTTTTACTGCAGATCTATGCTGACCCATCCCTAGTGCTCCAAAAGTTGCCATGCTGTCTGTGAGACACTGTGAAATCGATACTAATGTCAGCAGAAGTTCGGTGTGCTGAAGGACTGTCAGAGCTTGAGAACACAAATTTTTTGCACCTAATTCTCAGGAGTCTTTCCATGCTGCGAAGAATATCCTCAGCTCTCTGGGGAATTTAGGGAGCTGAGGAAAGTAGAAACTGCCCATTTAAGAAAGTTTTTTTTTTTTAAAATAATGCACTCCTGCATCTTTTAGTGCGGAGCACTCTGTATCTAGCAGATTTTATCAGCACCCAGGGTCACATGTTCTGATTATCTTTTATTGATGGGGCAACTTCTATTTTGAAAGCCTTCAGCTGTGTTATTAGTCAAATGTCTTGTCTTTTTAAAAACATTTATAAACTTTCAAGAATAATTTCAGTTAAAAGCTAAGCAGTATCAAATTTTCCAGACATAAAGGAACACTGTGATATGCTAATAATGTAGAAGTGTAGCAGCAGGCTACCACAATACCCATCGTGACTCTCATGCCTTTTGTAAAAGCTATTCTGTATGAAAGTCACTTTCCCCAGTACAGAACTGTCTTCTTACAAAAAATTATTGCTGGAGTGTCTTTCTGATATTGCTCTTAACTATTGCCTTAAAGAGTAAGATACCTGTAACTTTGAATATTTTATAATAGAGCACTTTTGTGATATCTCTTTTATTAATGCTATTTTATCTTAATTCCCTTTACTTTTTTTTAAAAATCTGGTTTACCAGGCATTGACCTCTATTCTCAAAGGTATTAAGCAGAAAAAAACTGAGACAACAGGAAAGTGAACTAGGCACTTCACTTATGCAGACAGTTCCCAACAGAAATGTTTATTTAGAAGGAGACTGACTAGGATTACTCAATTTCCTGCTTCATCGAGGATCATACCATCTTAGTCGGCTCCCTTGGCTCTGTGTATAAGGAGCTTAATGAAGAGGGAAATTAATTCTCAGCGGCAACCACCTGTAGCTAGTAACTTATTCACTCATGCTGTCAGTCCTCCCTGGCCCCTTCTGACTGTGAGAGCATTTGTCACTCATCTAAATCCCATTTGCTGAGCACTCTAGGATAATACTTGGGTTTCTGAAATATGAAAGTTGTCTAGTATAAAAAGGCTACAAATAATTATGTAATCTTTTGCATTAGAAATAAGTGATAGTTGTTTCATTGCCATCTGTTCAGCCTACAAGTCCAGGCACTTACCAAGCTATCCTCTTTTGGATTGGACTACTGGACTCCCAGCTGTTGTTGGCACCAAGATGCTAGCAGAACTCGAACAACTAAATAAGATACTGCAGTCCAAAGAGAAGTTCTCAGAGATACTTAAAAGGAAGAAGAACTTGACTGTCTGATTTTTAACTCTGTGCAATTGTGTCCTGTTCTGTCCTGGGGATTGTGCAGTCTGGCATCTTACTTACTTCTAGGCCAAATCACAATCCAGAAAGGAGGCTTTCCATCAATAAGCCCCAGAATTCTTGGATTTGTAGATGCCTCTTAATACATACACTATAACATTCCCTAAGAAATGTAACCTTACCAATTTTTTTTAAAATGTTAATTGTATTTTATTTTTTTTTTTCCCTCATTGAGATAGAATAGTTAGTCTGTAAAGTGTTTTTCTGCCAAGGTTTTGACAGGGGGGGAAGAGGCTATAGGGGTAGCTTTTCTGAGAAGATGCCAGAAGCTTCCTCCGTGTTTGACAGAGCCAGTACCAGCTGATTCCATGACAGTCTCACCACTGGCCAAAGCGGAGCCAATTGGTAATGATGGCAGTGACTCTGTGATAATTTATTTAAGAAAAGAAAAAATAATCTACTGCACAACAGCAAATATAACTGAAGATAGGAGTGAGAATCTGTAAAAGAAACAACTCTGCAGACACCAATGTCAGTGAGTAAGGAGGGAAAAAATACCAGAATAGATATTGCCTTGCAGTCTGTGGTGAAGACCATGATGAGGCAGGCTGTCCTCCGAAAGCAGGCCTTCCCATGGGCTGTAGTTCTTCACAAACTGCTCCAGCATGGAAGCTATCCATCATGTGTTGTCCTTCAGGAACAGACTGCTCCAGTGTGGGATCCTTTCTTTCCATGGGTCAACAGATGCTGCCAGAAAATCTGCTCCAGTGCAGGCTTCCCACGAGGTCATAGTTTCCTTCTTGTGCATCCACTTGCCCCAGTGTAGGGTCATCCATGGGATGCAGGTGGATATCTGCTCCATCATCAACATCTGTGGGCAGCACCCGATGGACAACTCCCATGCTGGAGCAGTTTGTGAAGAACTACAGCTCATGGGAAGGCCTCACATTGGAGAAGTTCATGGAGGGTTGTCCCTCATGCATGGGACACCATGACGGAGAAAGGGAAGAGAGCAAGGAAGAAGCAACAGCAGGCAATCTGTGATGAAGTGACTAAAACTCACATTCTCCATTCCCATGATATGCTGAAGTAGAGGAGTTAGAGAAATTAGGAGTTAAGTTGATCCTGGAAAGAAAGGAAGGGTGAAGGGAAGGTGTTTTAAGGTTTGGCTATATTTCTCATTACCTTACTCTGATTTGATTGGTAATAAATTAAATTACTTTTCCCAAGCTGAGTCTGTTTTGCCTGTGATGGTAATTGCTGCGTGATCTCTCCCTGTCTTTATCTAGACTAATGAGCCTTTCATTACATTTTCTCTCCCTTGTCCAGCTGAAGAGGGGAGTGATGGGAGAGCTTTGGTGAGCATTTGGTGTCCAGCCAAGGTCAACCCACCACATAGTCACACACCCCTAAACGCTAGACATTAAACATTAGCTATATCCAGAGAATTAAGCCTGTAGGTGCTTTGAAGCAGAACCTGAAATGTGCATACAGCTAGTAAATAAGCTAGCTGGGAACATGTTATATGAAATAAGAATTTGCATGCTTTTCTCAGAGTAACAGAACTGCTAGTATGTAGTCCAAAGACAGATGACTGCAATCATTGCTGGCCATCATATCTTCCAATTATAGATAATTTAGGTTCCTCTTCATGACATTAAGAGATGAAAATAGACTTCCCTTCTTTGCCCTAGGGAACTTATCTTATTCCACACATAAGTTTCCAAATTGTAAGACAGGTATTCTGTATGACAGCCTTTCTCACATCCGTGCTCAAAATGATGCCTGGGCTATTTCTATATTTTATAAGCAGTTCTGATAACAATGACTAAACTCAGGACTTTTTTACCTTAACAAGCATCTTAACTCACTGATTTATACATTCCCCTTTGAGTGTGCCTAGTCAAATAGATCACTAATTTATGGAAAGTAGTCTGTAGATGAGATACCAGTGTTTTGTGAGATAAATTATCAGTTGGATATTTTCAGACAGAAAAAATAAACCTGTATCTTCTGGCAGCGTACTAATTAATGAAGGTTTAGATGAAACAAAGAGCAATAATTTTTTTTGTCACAGTGTGTTTTTGTTTGTTTGTTTTGTTTTTGTTTGTTTGTTTGTTTTTGTTTGGTTGTGTTTTTTTGTTGTTTGTTTCTTTGTTTGTTTGCTTGGTTTTTGTTTTCTTTTTCTTAATGGACAAGTTCTTTCATGTTGACCAAGTATAGTTTCTTGGCTATGGAATTTGGAATGAAGGATGACATTTATTGATAGTACTTTACTAAGTAAGCACATAAAAAAGAGAGTTAGAAAACCCCCACACGCTATGTATTTTGTTGAAGGAGTACATAGACAATACCTTACTTCTGAAAGTATATGATTTTACCTTAAGTATAGACAAGCAAGTGCAGCAATCTGTTTTGTGGAGCAAGGTGGTTTAGGAATTGATAAAAGTTTAAGATTGCCCTTGTCTACCTCAGAGTATCAGCCAAAACTACTGCATATCAGAATTTCTTGCATTCATTGCTTGATTAACTGAATTAATCTTTAGATGTTCCTTTAAAGACAGAAAGAGAACAAGAAACAAAGGCTTCTATTCAGTGGCTGAAACATTCACCTGGATTCAGATATGCTTATTCTTGAGGACTTGAATGTGAATATTCTATGAGGAAGTGAGATGATTAGCTCAAAACCTCTCATTTTGCAGGAAAACTCTAATCATGTTAAAGAACGTGCATTCTTCTTGTGGAAAAGGTGCTCTCTATAACATCTGTAATCTACTTCTGAAAGACAGTCAGAAGTATTAGGTAACATCTGATGTCAGAATACCTTTTAAGAAAACTGAAACCATTATTTTTATAAATGTACACTTATGTAAACACATACTTATATACATATTTCAGGCTTTCAAGGTCAATTCAGGTCTTGCCTACTGTATTTTAATGAGAAAATATTCCATCCTCCAAGATTTCCATTGTAATCTCGTGGAGATAATTGTGAAGAACATTCTATAATTGTCAGCTTGCTTGTATAAGGAATGTTAAAAATCTTAAAAGCTTACATTAATATTCTATTACATTTTGGTTTAGTTTATCCCAGTTCTTACTAACAAGTACTGTGATAATGCAGTTCTTCCTACTTGTTGTGACAGAGTTAAAAGAAACAGTGATCCATTGTACTATTTCCAGAAGCTTCGTTGCAAATATAAAGAGAAGTATTTTGTGCATTCCGTTAAAAAAAAAAATACAACGAAGACTGAACACATCTACTATCAGTATCATTCACTACATATTTCAGAATCTACACCCACTTGTTTATATATAGCATCAAGTAAGAATAGATACGACGTATTCATATTTTTATGTAAAGAAAAAGAAAAACAGAAATGCATGCAGGAATTACTGCAGCTTGGAAGAGGCTAGAATAGATTTTAACTTGCTTTAACACTTTCTGTTTAATTTATTCTTTTACAAACCTTGCACAAGATTTTTGAGCACAACAGTCTTAAAGCAATTCTTTTCCTGTCATCCATTTCTCCTCTAGCTTTTGGAACTTGGTAAATCATTGTAAACAACTGATAGATGTCAAAAGAGGAGAAAATCCATATACAGTGGAGTAACAATCCTGTCAATGAGATTGTTCCAGCAATGGTTAGGATATCCTAATAGGTTCATAAGCAATCACTAAGACAATGAACTATTGTTAATAGCCTGACAACTGCTTGTTGTCAGGCTATTAACTAAAATGTGCACTGCCAAATGAAAGGCTGTATGGTATTAAACTAGTCATAGTTCATGAAGAGACAATTATGTACATATATTTATGACTTAAATTTTACTGTTCATTTTAAAACCTGTATTTTATTGGGATAGGTAAATCTTTAGCAAGCTTTTACCTAGTGTTAAGAAAATTATTTTTTTATCTTCTTTTTTAAATAAAATATCCTCTTTAATTTTATTGAACATTGAGTTTCTTAATAGACAGTAATAAAAGAATTATAAAGTGGCATTTCTAAAACTGTGCTAAGACTTTTCAAAAAGATTCCTTCTAATTCAGAGTAGAATTGGTTATTTTACTGAATGAAATGAAGAGAGGGAGAAAATCCCAAGACAGCACTGTAGAGATGGTAACTGAGCAGACCAAGCATACAGTGGATGTACAGGCACTTCATCATACCAAATACAAGAGGTTTTTCCAGACATAAATTCTATAGCTGATGTACAATGGACACATTAGGTCTGACAGATCTTGTGCAAAAAGAAAGGAAAGACACATGGACACAAGTGCAGCTGATCTGAAATATATGAACAGACCCTTTGCAAGGGTTTTGTTTCAGGCACCAGCTAGTTCAAGACAGCCTATTCACAGCTTTAACAGACCACTGGGAACCCAGAAAGATTCTTTTAGCAACTGAATTCTCTTCTCTATTTGGAAAACAATTGTAGCTAGAGAAGAACATATAGACAAACACACAGTAGTACTCAGATCAGGGTTAAACACAAAAGGTGGTTTGACAATATTAAAATGCAAACAAACATAAACCAACAGATTAGGAGGAAAAATAGAAATGCTTTCTTTACAATTACCATGATAATATCTCAATTTGTTAATGTACATAAGAAATAACATGTTCTCCTAATTTTCCATAAATTACAAAAAAATTATATCTAGTCTGATCTTTCAAACTAGTAATCCCAGGTCTGAAAGAATGTGAATGGACAGAGATTTTTAATTTTTTATCTGCTTTGGAGGTGCTGTAGTTATCTTTTTAACAGGAACATTTTTTTTTTTTTTTTTGCACACGTTTTTTAACAGTGAATGGATGGTGCCAAGGAAAGTTCTATGGAGTAAAATAGAGAATGTGAATTGATCGAGAAAAACAGATTGTAAAGTATATTCTTCCATACTGTGAAATCCTAATGATGACAGATTGCTGTCATCATTAGAGTCTGAGCTCTGTTATTTGCCAAAATGATTACACAGTTCTGACAAATAAGCTGGAAATATTTCAGCACAGAGTATTTGAAGCAGCAATGTAGTTCACAACAAAAATATTTGTGTGAATATTAGAATACGTAAAGCATCTCTGGCTGCATAGCTCCAAGTACTTTTTCAGCTGTGCCAATTTTCTTTAGCTTCAAGAGAATCTGTTAAAACCTACCTCCAACGAACTTCATTCTTTCCCAATGATAACTCCTTTATTGAGAATCATGCATCCTAGTCTTGCTCAGCACCAGCTCTTCATTTTCTATTTTCTCACCACCCACTTCCTTTTTTCCTTTCAGTCATCCCTCTGCTAACTTTCCTACTGTATATGTATGGCTAAATTGTGTGGAGAATTGAATTATTTTTAACTTGCTGTCTATACATTTGCACCCTGCTTGCTTGTGGATTTGTAATGGTTTAAAAAAGGCAGTCACCTTTATAAAAAGAAAAAAAAAAAAAAAAAAAGAGAAGACCACTCCTTGTGTTTCTTAATTTTTTTCAATCTTACTGATATCTTAATGTTTGTTCCTTCTAATTTCCTCCTCTAATTTCCTCCTCTTTCTTTTAAATATTTAAGGAATTTTTCACATATTTTAATTATGTTGGATTTTATTTATTTCACTGTTTCTGCCAAGCATTGCTTCTCTTATCTGAGTATTGCTTGCTCTGATATGACAAAAATATTTTTCTGTATTCTTCATTATGAAGAACTACTGTGACTTCTCCAC
The DNA here is from genome assembly GCF_000691845.1 of Merops nubicus. Classification (NCBI taxonomy): domain Eukaryota; kingdom Metazoa; phylum Chordata; class Aves; order Coraciiformes; family Meropidae; genus Merops; species Merops nubicus. Next base: position 2,150 of record NW_008631437.1, on the reverse strand, counting down.
TGCTTTGACTTTCCTAGATATGATTTCACATCGCTTATGACAGATCATGAAATATAGTGTTTTCAGAGCATTTCAAATGTCCTATGTTGATAACAATGTTATTTGATGTATTGAATTTCATAATGTTACTCCTGTTTTCTCAGCAGTAAAACCAGACATTTAGTTTGCATTTTCTTTAGCACCTTTGTGATAAGAATGGAACTTTCATGGAGTAGTGCAAACTTCCTAAGACTTTTTTTCTTGAACTGTTTTTTAATTTTACACACCTGAATGCACATAAAACAATATCAGTAATACTGTTATCAAATATCAAACCAAAACTGAATTACAGATGATTGTGACTTCACACTGGACATCCATTTGACATCTATACTGTATACATATATATAGAAATCCACTGGATTATTTATGAAATTTAGAAGCATAATATATAATCAAAATATCAAGATTTGTGAAATAAATTGCTTTAGATGCAAAAAGAGAGGCCCTTCTGCAAGAAAACAATATTAAATTAATCAATGACTATAAACCCTACATTCTTTCTAAAACAGTGAAAATTATCTTATTGTGGGAGATTTCTATTCTGGATACTAATTTATTAGATGTTGCACTTAAGCCTTTTTCAATCTGATCTCAGTCTTGAAACAATTGATATACCAATCAATCTTCTTCAATTAGCCTTAGCCCAAACACTAGTTTGAAAAAAAATAAAAATAAAAAAAATTAATCTGGCATTAAACAAAAAAGCTCATCAATACTTTCATTCTTGGTGAATCATCTTGTATTGTGTTTAGTATTTGTTAGTATTTATAGTAGAAATTATTTTTATGTCGCATAAGTCCATCTAGTACTTAATGGTGCACCTGTTAGTAGTCTGGAATACCATATTTATCTTATGTTAGTACCTTAGCCACCATTTATCTATACTCATTCCTTTGCTTATACAGGACCAGTGACCTGCCTTGCAGTCCAACACTGAAAACAGTGTCAGAAACACATTCCAAAAATGTCAGGTGCATAGGTTAGCTGGTAAGTGAGGATGGTTCTTACTATGCAACTGTCACAGAGAGACTAATAGGCATATGTACAAAATCTGATTTATTAATTTAAAAAAAAAAAAAAGAAATCCTTAATTCGTTGCTAAAAGTACAAGAATAGGAAAGAGCAGATAATGGGAGAGCATCTTTTCATTCAGATGGCTACAATTTTGCCACAGATAGTTTATAATTTAAAAAAGCCAAAAAAAAAAAAATGTTTCTGAAACACAAGATTAATCCTTCATCTCTAATTTTGGAAATGGTTGTTTGTTCGTTCTCAGTATGGTTAGTATGGTTGCTTTAGATGAACAACCAACCAAATTGATATTCTCTTTTGCCTTTACTTAAATAATAATTTGCTCTTGACATATTTTTCTCCTCTATAATAAAAGCATATTAGCAGTTAATTTTAATTGATAAATTATAAATAATTAATGTTACATTTCCTTCCTCTCCTCAACCTCCAAGACAGTAACAGCCATCAATCCATGAATTTTGTGTTTCTTCAGAAGAAGAATTACTCAATTTAATAACAGCTGAAGGGATATGGCTTCTGTTTCATCCTAGTCATCAAAGAATTTAACTATCTATATATACTGATGTAGCTTTCACACTTTTTTTGGCCTTATCTATCATCTTTGATTATTAATTCTTTGCTAGAGCTTATCTTTACCATAAGTCCTTTAAAGTGCCTATTACAGCAAGGACTGGGCTCTGCTTGTCTGTAATAATACTGAAAGACAATACAGAAAGGGATCCCCCTGTGTCCTTGATTCCCGCCCCATGCTGTGATAGCTACCAAATCCTACCATATATTACAAAATAATAGTGTAACATGGAACTAGGAAGATTAGAAAAGTATTATAAAACTTTTAGATTTTGAAATGGCTGAAAAACAGTATGAGTGTAAATTGATTGCAAAGATCAAATATAATTATGTTTTAAAATTATATATTAAAATAATATTAAGTAGAAAAAAAAAATCCAACAATTATTTACAGGGAAATTTGAGATTAAAATAATTTGGTGAACTTTCCTCACAAAAAGAAAGTTAGATCAGAATACTTTACATTTACTGTGACAGTGAATACTCAGAAGTCAAAGGAGACATGG
>NW_008631436.1:0-35856 GCF_000691845.1 Merops nubicus | reverse complement strand
CCCCCTTCCCTTTCACGTAACAGATGGGGGTCCCAGTGTTGGACACGTTACTCCAGGTGAGGATTCACCAGTGTGGAGTAGAGAGACAGAAACACTTTTCTCGACATGCTAGCCATCCTTCTTTTGATGCACCCCAGATAGAGTTTGCCTTCTGGGCTGAGAGTGCACATTGCCAACTCATGTCCAGCTTTCACCCACCAGTACAGCCAAGTCCTTCTCTGCAGGGCTGCCCTCAATGTCATCAGCTCCCAGCCTCTCTTGATGCTGGGGATTGCCCTGACCCAGGTGTGGGAAACTGCACTTAGCCTTGTTGAACTTTTCCACTTTTCACTTTCCCTCTTTTTTTTTTTTTTCATTATTATAAAATTGTCATCCTACCAAGCTACAATGTATCTTTCCCTTTTTGGTCATTTACACTGACGCAATGAAGGAAACATTATTGTTTTCATCTGGTCACAGTTCATACCTGTGAGACGCAGGTATGACCAGCTGCAGTACTATGAGACAATGATGAATTAGACCTTTGGGGCTTAGCTTTACTTTTCAAGAAATAGCAAAAGGGATTAAAGGGGAAAGAAACTAAACACGTGGCATACCACTTGTCCTCAGAAAGCAAGAACACTAAATTAATGTACAGATGCTTGGTTCAGCAACCGCAAGAAGAGAATTCTAGAGAATACAAAGCAGCTCATAGTTTAGCCATAAGGCAATAGGGTAAATCTGAGATTCAAGATGGGGGAACATATGGTTTCTGTTGTAAAACATAACACAGGTGTCCCAGTAATCTCATTTTACTATTTATACTCATGTTCAAGAGCTTAATTTCATTTTCAGTGGAGAACAATTTTCCCTAAAGATTTACAAATAAACAGAATAGGTTCTTGAAGGATCAATAACTGGGAACTATTTACAATATAGCACCTCAATCACATTTACACAGACATCTGGGTGGGGTTATGTACAGAGGTTCCCATCCTAAACCTCTGGTCAATTTATTCTTGATCCACTTGCTACTTATACATAATTTTTTCACAAAAGTAGATTATGCAGAAAATTTGAATGTCCCTTCCCCCATCTTAAGATCAAAGACTACAGAAGGACATTTAATACAAAAAGATTATATTTTAAGTATACAAATTGCAATGGGCAAACTGTGTTGCTGTGTTGTAATCCAAAATGTCAATAAAAAATCATTCTTCGTAAAATATTGTTAAAGGCTGGTATTAAAAAAGGATATGCTAAATACTGAACAGAGAATCAATCAAACATTTTATTGCAAAATGATATCTTAAATACAGCTTTTTCCAAAACACTAGATATTTTATTTTGTTTATTTTTTTTCTGTTTCCCCTTATGTGTTACAGACATCATTTAAATATCACTGTGCTAAACAGACAAAAATACCTTAAGTTTAAAGCTTCATCTGGAATTTAAATTGTATTTGTAAATGCTTCACTGAACAATTTTTTTTTTCAAATTTCAAGTATAGTAATCATGTTTAAAATACATTTTTTTCTTAGTTATGTCCCATCTGCTCAATACTGATAAGGAGTTCAAAAACCAAGCTATAAAAATCAATGCAACTTATTAATTATATAGAAACTTGCTTAGCTTACTGAGCACCTTTAATAGCATGAATGTGTATTCCAAAGTATAGATGCAGATTTTAGAAGAAAAATTTTAAATATAGATAGACTGCACAAAGTTTATAAACATCAAGCTTATTTTATTTAATCTGATTTTACACCATAAGGATTTTTCACTGCAGGTAAAGCACAAAATCTTTGCCTGGGAAAATAAAAGTCATTGCATATTAAAAGTCAATGTAGCATAGTGAGTAAAGCTGCATACAGCTTACCTTGCATCATTTTTGAAAAATTACTAGTAAATTTGAGACTTATGTCTAGTTTTCTCAGACATTATTTTTAACTCCAGTAACATCATGAACTGATTTAACCAGCCAGTGGTGCATGAGGTGTTCAGGTCTATTAGATTGGCACAATAATGTTTCATGGTTTTTCTCAGATCCAGCCTCACAAAAGGCACTGGAGAGAGAGAAACTGCATTAATGATAATTTTTTTGACAAAGATATGCATGACTGCAGGAAGAGTCGCCAACAAAAACAAAGCTTACAATATTAAAACAGCAAGCCATAGACTTAGTGAAAGTGGCAGAGTAGAAATGACTTAATTAGAGACTTTATGAGCACCTTATTGGGAAGTGTATGTACAGTTTTTATTACTGTAAATCTCGTTCTGGCAGAAGCAGGCACACTTGAGAATAAAGCAGTCAGTACCACAGACAATTAAAAATTATAGTCCATAAATTAATGTCTACCTTTAGTAGCACAGCCAGAACTTGATCTTGCCACTACAGGCTCATAATATTTTTTTTATATGTCTGGACACAAAGGAGTGCCATCTTCCAAAATAGTTTGGTGAGATGTATGCTCCATCTTATGCCTCCTCCCTTTTCACTTTGCCATTTCCAATTGAGCGAATGTGTGGGACACATGTTTTGGCACATGAAGTTTAAAAGCATGCAGATACATTTGCCTACAATACAGAAGGAAGATAAGTGAACCTTGTTGAGTTTTTTTAACCTTTGAAAAGAAAAATTGAAAAAACCCTGTCCAAAATAGCTGGACAGGCTGGACAGACTCCCTCCTACAGTAGATTCTATTCATATTGATTTTAAAAAAAAAGAATGTTTCTTTCAATTTATAGCGTTATTTATTAAAAAAACATGCTTTTCAATACTATATATATTTTTGTGACACTTTTTGGATTAGATTGCTTTATTACGTTTAAATTCTTCTGTCACCCATGCAGGAATGAAAACCATTATCTTTGTTTTAGAACAACACACCATAACTACTGTATTCCACTACCTACAGTGCAGTAATACAGTTTAGCAGTATTTAATCAATGATAAAAAGAAGCCTTTATGGAAGAGAGAACAAAATAATGTAGGCTTAGAAACCACATTAGAACGCTTCTATCATACATCTGTGAACTGTCAGTGATCTACTGGGATTTGCTTACTGTAAGAGGCAGAGATTAGATATCAGCCCTTGTTTAAAGCTGTAAAGCTACATGACACTTGGATAATAGTGTCTGGCCAGCTGAATCTATGATTTTCCATTTAAGCATGTATGAGAAGTACCATAATATAGCCAAACTTCCTTTATATGGAAATGAACAATGTCTTTGTTGTTATACTTGCTTTAAGATAAAAATCCATCTTGATTTGAAAATCAAGATGTTATCATAACCTTTGATAGAGGATTTATCTGGCTTAGTTAAGATTGTGCAATTTTCATCTAACCTGAATTCCAAGCAACTTCCAAATTCCAGTCTTTGAATCTTAAAGTTTTTTGTTATAGGTTCACATATTCCCCAAATTCAAACATTTTGTTTCCTTTATAGATGTTTGTGAGAAGGACCATGCAACTGTGATAGGTTGGTAATGATTCTCAAGCTCTGTGAAGCAAAAACAGAGTACAGGCTATGCAGCAAAAGAAAAGAATGGAAAAATAGAATTCATATATATAATTTTTTTATGTTAGCTTGTATTATATTGTAATGTTCTCAGTAGTGTATCCTTAAGTGTTATTTCTGATTACTCTTGATCTTAAGAAGACTTTTGTGGCTAATTCTTCCTGTTCCATAGCAAAATCAAAAGCACCCAAAAATGATACATCTCCTTGTTATCCCTAGAGACAAAATTTTAAGATGCAAGACAAGATTTTAAGATGGTGATTCACAGGTAAATTATACTTCAACCTAAATAGCAGGGAAGCTGAAAGTAAATGGAAAATATCAGACCTGATGCCTAAAGTAAAGTATGTTAGATAGATATTTGAGTATTTTATATACTGTTAACAAGTCTGTCAATACATTGATACGCTACCCCTCTGGAAACATCATATTGCTATTGTTATTTCTGCAGACTCAAATCCTAGATGCTAGAAATCCAAGAATTTGAAATACTTAAGACATTTTATTCACTAGGTGGTAAGCAGAGCAGATTGTGATTCCCCTGCTAGTTGAAAAGCAGGGTATTAGAGCCACGGATGAAAGCTCCAACCACATAGAGACATTTGGATTCCAGGGTGAAGTGCTGTTTTCAAGACTCAGTTCGACCCTCACCACTTAAAAAGAACTTCTGGAATTAGTATTTCACTTTCTAGTGACAAATCTAACTTATTGCTAATTGGAAGACAAAAAGAAAATGGATACTGGGCTTAGTCTGTTAAATCATATTTAGTCTGTTGACAATTTCACATAATTTGTTTTATTAAGACATCAACATAAAATAGCGCAGGTCCCGCAAGCTATCTCTTCTCCAAACTGAATAAGCCTAGCTCCCTCAGCTACTCTTCATAAGTCAAGTGCTCCAGCTCCTGACCGTATTGATGTACCTCCCCTGGACTTCCTCCAGTTTGTTGATGTCTTTATGGAGAAAGCACTAGGATCCAGATTAAGTTTTTTAAAGGTCAGGGCAATATAAAAACTCAGAACTTTTTGGAGGTCACTTTTTTCCTTTTCCTTTAAAGAACAATTGCCTCATTTAGGAATAATTGGTATTCACAAAGGAAATGCACATGTTCTGAAAACTAGTAATTTCCAATTGCCAAGATACCTAATGAGTTGTCCTAACAAGATTACCAAACATATAAAAGGAACTAATTGCACTGCATTTAATTCTGAAATCACAACTAGATGCAAAATAGGTTTTGCAGCTGGCATTTTGCTGGCAATGCAAGATGAAAATGAGGAGGTAGCTAGAGATCAAGGGATCATCCTGCTCAGTTTTCAGGAAGAGTCACTCCTTCCTCCTCAAATAGACACCAAAATTATATGCCATTATTCCATGAAAAGAGAAAGGTTTTAAAAATCTGTGACATGTCAAAGGCTTAGCCAAACACATCCACTCTCCAGAAATATCTTTAATTAACTGGGTTTTATTTATTTATTCTGATTCTGATCTACTATTCAAATGGCAATGGACAGTTATTGTTTCATAACATAATTTGGAGGTTATATTTTCCACCCATCTTTTTATATAATGACCTATCATACTGTTTTAACATTCACAAATACAAACTCGTTTATACTCCCCAATATTCAAACTTTTCCTTAATAAATACTAAAATAATAATTTAATTATTCCTTCTAAATATGAATGCACTATTTTGCAATTTTCCAAAACAGTGAAGAAAGCTTATTAACCTTACTGATACTTTCGTTGTGCTCTCACATGATTTCTAGAATTAGATTCCTGTTGTATTTTCAGAGAACACTATCCACTCTCACATGAAATGTTTTTTCCTACCTCTTCATTATAGTAATTATTATCAATCTTCCTATTTTCTATGTGTTACATAGTTTTCTTCAATAAATAAACACAAATATAAATATTCTAATTTTTCCTTGATTTTCAAATAATTGTAAATTCTGTTCATAGTATTGGCATTATGAGGTTTGCTTTAAAGCCCTCAGAAATTTCTGAATAGTCTGGTTAGTTTTAAAATTTCCTGAAAAATTATTTGTTTAGATTTATTTTCATTTTGAGGAAAATGCCTGCAATCAAATGCCATGTTTTTAACTGGTTGTATTATCTTCTTATTATTTAATCAGCATCTGAACCTTGACATTTTTTAAGTTCTAGGTGGTCAAAAAGGATCATTTTACTTAATACCAGCTGGTTATAGGCTCATAAAACAATAAGACACCAAAGTGAGGAGTTCAAGACTGAGGAAGAGATGTGACTAAATCTATTTCTTATTTCTTTCACTTTTTCCCTTGTCTCCATATTTAAGCTGATAAGAAGTTCATGTAAGAGTTCATCATGCTTTTTTTGATGAACATGGTCTGGAACATTTGAAATATTCTTTACAGATATTTGCCACAGTGTCTTGTTCCCCAAGCTATGTTTGAAGCAATTATATCCTTAAAAAATTATTAATTGTTCAAGATTGATCAAGATTCGCACAAGAGATTAACTAAATTATTTGAAGGCACTTAGATAATTTTAACACAGCATTCCTCTGGTCACTGTTTATTGGGTTTGTGTGTTTATCTACCTTGATCACAAAATATTTGTTCCATTTCTTATTATTTGATGAATAACTGGCACATGCAGTTTAGGGAAAATAATCACATCTGGTTGTTTTATCTTCCACTAAAAGACCTAGGAACATCAGATGAAGCTAGTAAGAGTCGAATTCCAAGAAAAGCAGAAGAATGGGGTTCTTTTACCTTCATAGACTGACTTGTGAAATTCCCTGCAAAAGGAAATGTTGCATGCTAGTTCGAGAGACAAGACAAGATCCTAGAATCCTTCAGGATCTTGAAATGTGTAGAAGGAACAAACCATTCATGAAATATCTGAACCCAGAATAGTTAGACTTCAAAGAGTAGTAGATAAAAGTATCATATATCTTTGGTCCATTTTAATGCTTCCCCAGATATAGGCTTACTCTTATGATTAAAGGAAGGCTACTGGGATAGACAGACCTTGGTCTTAACCAGCACGGCCTGTCTGTTTTTCCAGTGATGCCAATGAAAACTTTCAGGTCCACAAACATTTTCACCAGTCTATTTTATGTACATCTCCAGTCTTAAAAATCATTCAGGGCATGACCACAAGAATCACAGGAAATCTAACTCAGTCCTTTTACTCACAAATGAGATTTCTGCTGTTCAGCCAGCTCTAAGTGCTTCTATTGTTAAGGGCATATATCAATTTCACTTTCAATTTCTGCTCCAAATAAGTACCAGGAGAAACTAATGTTGCAGAGCAATAACCAACAGCAAAATTTAACCTGATAATATCTTTCTTTATCTCATATTCTTATTGAAAGGTATTCCATAAGAATGACCTTAAATACTGTAGCTGTCATGAATTGAGATGGGCAAATTGTGAAGTCCATGCATAATCCTCTTTCAAGCAAAACAGAATGCATTTTTATACTTCTTGACAAGACGTGTGCCATATTTCCTGTAAATACACAAGACTTTTCGTCATCTAAAAACTGCAAACCTAAAATGAATCATGCTTGTAAAGCTTTACTATCATATTATTGCTCTTCACATCTGTTTGAGACTTTACTATGATTGACTGAAAGCTTGAGTAAAAATAGGAGAACAGACACAGCTGCAAGTGAAAAAAAAAGCAAACAGTAAAAGACAAATGATGTAATGTACAGACTGCTGTTTCCTCCTCTATTCCACCTTTACAGACTCTTAATTTCTGTATTGGATGTTTCTATTTCAACAATATTTCCCCTATTCACCAGCTATTGTTATTCCTTCCTTCCTCTGTGGGACTGGCTGATTGTAGTGTATGACAAAGGGGCTGTCTGAGCTGAACAGAATTTCCCTTGCCTTGAAAGAGTTTCTGAAGACAGAATATTCCTTTTCTGATCCTTCTGAGGCAGTTATCAGAGCTACTCTGTTCTCTTTCCCATTTGTTGCCATTTAAACCTCTACTTCTTTAACTATGACTTGTCTATTTTATACATTAGTGATCAGGCCTAGACGTTGTCTAAGCAATATAATAATACCTAACAAAGGATAGACAGAAGAAAGAACACTGTTACACATCCCTTTGAGGTGTTTTTCAGTTTGAGTATTGGCAGAGGAAGGCACAAAAAGTAGTCTATTCACGTTGATACCCAGGGGCCTCTCAGGAATGCTGTTTTACAGAACTGGAACAGAGGCGGCCAAAAAAGCCCGTTGTTTTTCTAAGCATTCATCAGAGAGTTTTATGTCTTGGTCACCTTATCTTCAGACTTGTGTGCATTGATTCTCAGGAAGCATAACCTGATCCCTTTTGCGGAGTGATGAAGCAGTCATGTGCTCTCTGATCTCCAAAATGCCTGGGTGCCTGACTACCAATAAAAGAGGCTGAGGCTCACCTGCACAGTGTAACTAAAAGTATCAAAACTGTTGATCAGAATTTTCATAATATGAGCTGGTATCTACATTTTATGATTATAGAAATTGAGATACAAGAATATATGTTGGAATGCCATTACAATTAAAAGCTATCTCCAAACAATGCATTTATATTAAAAATATATTTGCACTGTCTTTTTCAATCACAACAAATCTGTTGAGCTATTATTTATTTTATCAAGTTATGTTCTCAAAATTGTTGTTCTTAGCCTTTGCAGAAAAAGAATGTAAAAAAACTGTAAAAATAAAGACACTGCAGAATTTCTGTAAGAAAGAAAGCTTTTCATTTGTCAGGCAGCCTCCAGCACATAGAGGTATCGGATGCAAAAAACACTTTGCATAATAAAATGACAGATCTTACAGTCCAAATGCGGGAGACAATGAGATGATACATACTCCTATAAATTCCTAGACTAAACAACTAGGAAACATCCAATAAAAAAAAAATTGTAATGCAACCCCTGGGCTCCCACTAGTGCCTGTCTAACTACAGCAGTGGAAAAAATACCTAAAAATGTATCAACTCTTTCTGTACTGAGAAAAAAAGTAAATGCAAACATTGTTAGCCTAATACAAGCATGCAAAGGACTTACCGCATATTTTTCATCTTAGCCCTCCCACAGTGTATACTATCAGATGGTTGGAAGGAGGATGGTGAGACAATGAGAGGAGCAAAGCAAAGCATATTTCTTTTTTTCTCTTCTCAGACTAGATACAAAGTATATTTTCTTCAAGGCCATGAGACTCTAATTGCTATTTTACACTATTAATAATGCTGTAAAAAGACAAAATCTTCTCTCTAAATTACTTGATGAGAAAAAGTCTGCAACAACTATCTCAAGGGAAGAAAAAAAAAAAAAGGAAAAAATATTCAAATCATAGAATCACTATGGGTGGGAAAGGATAGGATCATTAAGTCCAACCTTTCTCCCAGCATTCCCCTAACCACTAGACCATATCCTAAAGTGCTACATCTACGCATTTTCAGAACACTTCCAGGGATGATGACTCCACCACCCCCCTGGGCAGCCTATTCCAGTACCTAACTACTCTGTCTGTGAAGCAATTCTTCCTAATATCCAGTTAAAACCTCTTATGGTGCAGCATGAGGCCATTTCCTCCAAGCATACATGTTAAAGTGCTAGGGTTAAACCCCCAGCCCTGAATGAAGGTTGGTATATGGATGATGTCCACAACCAGGTGAGAAAGACCCTCCTGACTGGTTTTCACCCAGGGTCTGGCCAGCCTTGGGTGGGAACTGATTAGATCACCATCAGGTGCTCCTTCCTTCATCATTAACTTGGATGTAGGGCAAGAAACCTATTGTATAAGAGCTGACTCTCCTTGCAGTGCTGCTTGGAAGGTCTGCCTGTACAGTGTATGTGCTGTTTTGAAGATTTTGGCTATTGGAAGGGCTCTCTGACTCTTCATAGCAAGTGGAGTTCCCAGTATGACAGAGGCAGAACATGAATTTGTCTCTGAGACTATACTCTATAACCGGGCTCATGGCCTGGCTGCTACCATTGCCCATGGCTTGGCTTCTTGCCTGGCTTGCTACATTCTTCATGTCCACTGTGGTGGGTGAGAGCATTGACTTATTCCTCCCTCGGGGTGTCTGGCACATTGGATCTCTGGTGTGTGATGTGGGAGTGGAGGGAAGAGTTTGGCTGCCGGTCTGCCTGTTAATGATAATAGCATTCTATATTGGGCAAGTGGTCAGCAGAAGAGTTGTATATGAAAACTTTAAGTCACTTACAACATTTATGAGAAGACAAGACAAAACAAAACATGAGCTTAAGTTACTTGCAGTGTTAAAAAAAATGGTCAAAGAAAATTTTTGTCCTCTTTCATATGAGGTTTCTAATTGCTGTCCTATCCTTATGTGGTTAAAGAAATGCTGATGTCTTGCTAGCATTTTCTGAAAAGCCTTTTTAACTGTCATTAAAATGAAAGCTAAGCAACTGAGCTCTTTCTCATCAATATGGTCATCATTATTTAGACATTTTCATGATAGTAAGTGAATTCTTCAGTTCTATCAGCTTTTCCCAATAACTGTGTGTTCTGAATAGACTAAAAATACAGTTAGCTTTCCAATTTATGTTACAGTCTGCAAAGTAGAGTAGTATGATTAGGAGTGGGTTCAATGCTGCAACAAAGTATTTGTGAACATTTTTTTGAATATAAAAATTAATTTTTCTTGGGGCATGCTAGTCTTAAGGCACTCCAAATATTTTTTTTTTCCCCCTAAGAACTCGTTGAAAGGAAAATATTTATGCTGAAAGCTTCTTGTGTGATATTTATAAGATTTGTTAGGAATCCAAGAGTGACTTCTAGTCCATAGTCTGGTAACCTGCACTGAAGTTCTGTATCTCTGTAGTGTAATAAAATGTGTTTTGTGAAAAGCACCAAAGACTTAAGAAAACCCTTAATACTTTATTGCTTATTTTTGAAGAAAATAAACTAATTTCAAACATGGAAGCTTATAATGCTTTTAGTATGTCTATCTTTTCTGGTATACCAGTAATCTTTATGTATTTGAATGGAGACATACAGGATATGATAGAGTGAACATGTTTTTACTGCATGATTAACAAAAAGAGTGGTAAGTCATATAACTAAGGGAGTTTGCACGGGACTACAGGTTCATACTAACCATGTCAACTCAGAGTAAATTTAATTTCCATCTTTTTCAGACTTTTTTTTTTTTTTTTTCTGTAATGTTTACAGTTTACTGCAGTAAGTTATGAATGTCTCTACCTGGGTTTGCATTAGTGTGCAAATTAAACCCGTTAATGTCCAAAAGTTGCCACCACTCTGCTTATGTTCTACAACAGTTTCCCCTGGGAGTGGTCACAGGAACACTTCTGTTGGATAAGGATTCCAGATTAACATCAAGACGTAGAAATTGTAGAGACCCATATCTTTAGAAATGAAAGTCTACATGTAGAAAGCTGCACAGAAAAAAAGCAAGACAAACCTTAAACACCTTTACTAAGTAGGAAAGGGAAATCTGTAGTTTGCTTTATATTCAAGGTGTGGGACCAAACCATAGATCAAACAGTCATCCAGCAAAGTGATATAAAAATGTGACAGCTGCTGTAGTGTTTTATGCCATTAGAAATGGTAATTAGCAATACAGTCTTTGTCTATTCTTTGTAACAACATCTGGCTGAACATCCATTGTACTATATAGTGTAAATTATGTTTTAAAATATACACCACCTGTAACATTTGCATGGTGAAAGTGATTGTCTAGAGATTTCTTGACATGTTTAGATGTTGGTTCTGAAGCTTTCTGGACAAGCTTGTAATATAGCTCTTTTTTATCTAACACATTGCGTTGGAAACCAAGCTGATCTGACTATAAATATATACACAAACTACTTTTTGCAAGACACTGGGACAAACTAAACCCAAAGTGTTTAGTTTATAAATTGCTCACATGTGTGCAAGATGAAGTTATGGTTCTGAAGACCAATATTTGTAGAATATATATATAGATATGTACATGTCTATATATCTCTAGATATATATATTCTACATACATATACATCTTCCGCATGCATAAATAAAAATGTATACGTAGACTATATGTAGAATATACGTTCTGACTGTTTTCAATGGAAATGATACCAATATTAACCACCTTTGTTAAGTTTTAAAGAAATGCACCACAGAATTTACTTTAATTATTCCAACAGATAAAAGAGAAAAACTTTTTTGGTGTGATTATTTCTCAACACTTTTGTAAAAGCCATGAGCTCATGCTTTTATTCTGCTAAAGTTCATCCAGAAGCAATTATTTTGCTACTGTTTCAGTTAAGTAAATACTTTTTTAAAAACTAAACTAGGAGGAGGTGAAATGCTGGGGTTTGAGCCCCGATTTGAGGTTGACATATAGGTGATTCCCACAGACCTTCTTAAAGAGGTGGTGAGTTTGCCTTTTAGCTTCCCTCCAGGGTGCAGCCGGCCCTGCAGGGAGAGCCATAAGGGAAATGAGCCCCAGCGTGGGGCAGCCGCCCCGGCGGGCCCAGCCACAAGGGAAATGAGCCCCAGGGGTCCTGCATTGAGTGAACAAAGGTCAGGTGTCCCACTTGGGGATAAAAGCTGGGACCACTTGCAGGGAGTCAGGAGTGTCTGCCTGTGAAGTGCACTTCACAGAGCTTCCTGGTTCAGGGAAGACCTCCTGACTCTCCCTGGAGCTGGGCCCCAGTCAGTTAAGACCTTTGTGAACACGGACTAAGTGAGTGAGAGTTGCCATGTGGGCACCTTTATCCTATTTGTTTGACCTCGTGATCTGTCTGTTTCCCTTGCCAACTATGGGAAGCCTTGTCTCTTTGTTTATACTGCCTGCTGTGGGTCGAATTGTGTCTTTTCTGGTATCGTTGGGGGTGGTGTGGATTGTATGTGAACTGGTTGACTTGTTTATACCCCTGGTGGTCATTCATGGCATATCTTTCTTGTCAATACATTCTGCTTATTGGTTTGCCTTTCTGCTTGCCATATCGTTCTTGTTGGGCCTAGTCATTGACAGAACAAGAGTTTATTAGGGGAAGTGCAAAAGCACAAAGAAAAATATAAGCAGTCTAAATAAGACTTTTTTTATATATTTATAGATGCCATAAGTAATATTCTGATTCTGAATTTTATCTTGCAAGCGGGCAACAACTGGAGTCTGAATTTGCATGAGGAAATTGCATCCGAATCTTGTGTTCAGAACTGCTTTCTCTCATTTATGTCAAACAGAGGTGTAGTGCATTAGTATTATATTGTTTTGCTTTATCTTAGAGAAGGAGAAAGACCTGTTGATGAAGGGAAGAATGTGTAGTCTTGTAAGGTGATGAAACAGCATTGTTCACATACAACAATTCTTTCAGTCTTGACAGCTCCATAACTTGGATATTATTCATAGTTATGATCAAATAATTCAGCTATCATGAATTGTGTCAAGTAAGCATCAGGGATTTGAGCGGTAGCATTGGATTTGCTATATTAAAAGGCTCCCCTTTAGTTTCCTTTGACTAAGTGATGCATACAGAAATAAGACTCCTTTGAGAAGGTTCCTTGGCAAACAATAGAATCAGGTGCATATGTATACTTATGTCACATTATTCTGAAACTTTGTGAAAATAAATGGAAACAAAAAAAAAAGTTGGGTAGTCAGAACAATATTTTTATCACATTTTATCTTGTCTTTTTTCTTTAGTAGTTTGTAAAAATTTGGGTTGGTCAACATTTTCAGGGAAAAAAAGAGTTTCTGTAGATACTTGCATTGGAGAATAGATTGCATAAAATTAATTTAAAAAGGAAAAGCTAAGGCTCATCCTTTTCTTCAGTCAGAGGACATTCTGAAATGGGCCAGAATTCCTAAAATAATAATAATAAATTCCTCTTGCCTTCAGAAACAGTTTTTAATTTGGGAACGCTTTGCTACACAAGCATAGCTGTCATGTTCAGATGTGGAGAGATGTTGTATTTGGAAGAAAGAATTTGTTTTCAGATAAATTCATTTTATTTTTCTGTCCAGCAAGGGAGCCTGATACTGTTAACCCTAGATGAAAAAGAGATGTAAAACTCTCAGTGTTATTGCATTATGGAGAACAAAGCCAAAAGTGCTAGGATGCTCACTAATGCACTGCTATATTAGATTAAAAGGAGCAGCACTGAGCACTGCCAAAAGGAAGGCAAAGTGAGGGAAACTGTTGAGCATCATCTTGTTTAAGACCTGTCACATTACATGGGAGAAATTAGTATACTGTGATGTGATCTTTTTGGCAGATACATGAAAAACAATCTTCAGTGTACAAGTGATATGAGTTAGTTACTTGTGAACCCTTAATTGGAGAAGGTAAACATATGAAAAGACAACAATGCATTTTCTACTTTTCTGTTGGAAGTCTGTATCCATTTGACAACCTATTGCTAGCTACTATGGGAGAGGAATGGAAATTTCCATCAAATGCAAGTTTTCCAACTGGTGTTATTAAAGAGAGCTTGGTTGCTCAAGCGTATATGCAAAGAGGTGTCTGAAACTGGAGACATCTATGTAACTTCAGAAATAGTGTTACTCTTCAGAAATAGTATGTTCTTATTGTCCCTAGAATTTTTATGAAAGGCTTTGGTTTCTTGAAACTGAAGTGCTCTTGTTTGAGACAGGTGATTTCTGAAGTGATTCTGTTTCAAGTGCAAGCAGTCTTATGAAGAGAAACAGTATCTTGAGTTCAATAAATTTGTATTCCAATAAGAATAAATGTTCTTTCTAGGTAGGACTTCTTTTCATTTTCACAGTAACATCACCTAATGCTTCCTCTGCAGCTCTGAGATACTGGAGGAAGTCTTTAATAATTTGCCTAATAGTTCTGATCATTCCAAAAGTGAGAGGAACCTTTTACTTTACTTTTTTTTTTTTATTATTATTAAAAAAAAAAATATTGCTTTTGTTTCCTCAAAACTCTACTAGGCAAAAAAGCTGTTCTCTGTGGATTTTCCAGTTGTCTTCTAGAAATGCCTTGTAAGCTAGAGATTTAATTCCTCCACATTGTGGAAATTTACATGTAAAAATCTTGAAACCTAAACCTACAAATTAAAATGGAAATCTAAATTTCCAAGCAAGTACATCCTTGCTTCTAGTTATCAAAGAACAGTCATTTGCCCAAATTGGATAATAAAAAGTACATCTCTATTTTTTTCTTAATACCTGGAAGTACCATTTTTTAAAATTTAAAATTTAACTTTAGTTTTCCGTTCCATTTAATGATAGTGCATCTTGATAGCTGGCCAATCTCATGCTATAAATTCCTATACCACTGGAATCAATGGGGCATCTTTTAACGTAGAGAATTTGGCCCTATTGAAAAATGCTGGATAATACCTTTTGCAGTAAATAGTAGAGTTGCAGAGAACATGCACCATTAGTGCATTCATTTAACATATAGTTTTGCATCCTTGAAATTCACATTATGTGAAAAGATTTGTAGTTTCACTTTATTTTTTACAGCTCTGTGTATTTAACTTCCACGCTCAGTTATTGGAAAACTTACAGCTGATCCCTGTTTTCTCATACATGTGTACATTTCTTCCCATTCACTTGCATAGAGTATGCCTGCAAACATAATCGAGTCAAGGTGCTCCCCAGGGATTAAAAGCAAATAACCAGGATTGAAACAGTGAAAAAGTGAAATTTATTGACTTGAATCTATCTTTCACACCACAACTCCATCTTTTTACCTCCAGTCCCATTGAAGCCAACAAAGTTGTGTTTTATAATTATTCAGTCATTACTTTTAAAACCTGTCATTTTTAGCAAGTAGCAAATTCCAAATATTAAGCGAGAGGACTTTGGAAATTAAGTGACCCTTTAATGATTTCCAAACTCCTGTAACTTTTGCTCTAAGATCAGTCAGCCTCACTTGTTGGGAGAGGTGACCTTTCATTTTTCATCCATTTAAAAAAAAAAAAAAAAAAAGATAGCAGAGAAAGTCCATAACTTTGGGTTCCTGTAAACTTTTACTAGAAATTGTACAGCATGCTGTCAATGGCTAGGGCTGGGCTGGACACTAGCCAAACAGCAGATATTCCCTATTAATGCCTCTCCCTTCCTGAAGGTGAAGACAAAGGGAATAAGGGAGAGAGACTTATGCATTTGAGAAGAAGATGAAAACAGTTTTAATGAAAATAATAACAATAAAATAAAATATATACAAATATATGAAGGTGGTGAGACATGGGAGAATTTTGTCCAGGGAAGTTGTGGATGCTCCAGCACTGCATGTGTTCAAGACCAGACTGGATGGGATTTTGAGCAACCTTGTCTAGTGAGAGCTGTCATTGCCTATGACAGTGGTGATGGGACTAGATGATCTTTAAGGTCCCTTCCAACACAATGAATTCTATGATACGCAAAGCTAATACCAAACCCAACCCCCCTGATGCTGTGTGCAGGCTCTGGGGAAGTTCCAGGCTAGACTTGGTGGAGGATGGGAACCACATTCTGGAACTGGATTCAGGAACACTCAAATTGAGTCTACACATTCTAACTACATGACTCAAGAAGAGAACAGGCAGTCCTCCTCAGATGACTCCTAGACATTGAAGAAGAGGACTTGACCCTTGTTGGTCAGTTTAGGGTCACCTGTCCTGTCCCCCTTCCCTGTATTTGCAGCTTTTTGCCTTCTGTACCTTCAATGTGATACACAAGATTTAGCATTGACCTTGGTCTTCATGAGAGTAAGTATAAGCAAGAGCCTTTCTACATACCAGTCCTTGACAGGAACTATAAACATCAACATCAACAAACTGCTAGAAGCAGACACTGTCTGAAAAAATATGTTGTTAACTTCAGAAAGGGTAGTTACTTATAAAAGACTTAGTTGGAATGGAAAATAGTTTAATAGAATTAGTTCTGTTTAACTCAAACCAGGAAACATGCTAAAAACAAACAAACAAACAAACAAACAAAAAAACCCCACAATATAATAAAGCCTAAGGACTGGAACTCATATCAGTGCCCTAAAGACAGAGACCATAGATCTGTTTCTTAGAGTTTGTCGCTGTGGTCTAGTGAATAGATTCAGCAGATTGCAGGACACTGCAGTCTTATCTTTCCCTTATCTCACCATGAACTTCAGCAAGTCCTGATCAGTGATGATTTTCTCAGTCAGACAACAGAGAAAATGCTGCTGTTCTTCTGGATATTGTCTTTGTCTTCGTTTTATTCCTCTGCAGGAGGCTGTAGGTGGGCTGGAAGTGTCCCAGCTTTCCTTGTCAGTAACATCTCCAATATGGGCAGTTTTGTTTTGTTTTGTTTTTTTTTAATCTTTCTGCTCTTTCAGTCCTGCTTAGCCGTTCCATCCCCAAGTAATGGTGAAATGTTAATGATCAACATTAAAAAAAAACCCAAATGGTTTTATTTTCAAATGATTCTGGATTTTCTCAAGGCAAAACGTTTTCTCTCTCCATACTGGTTGAGCCACCACACCTACTAACACTGCCAAGCAGGCCAGACTCCTGTGAATTGCACAGTGCCTAATGAGTCATGTAAACTAGTGTTTAGAAAACCACATCTTTGTTTTATTCTCTTATAAAATATAGAATTATACGAACAATCAAGTTGGAACATGAAACTGCCAGCCTCAGCCTACATTTCCAGCAGACTATATAATTAAAATAACTAGTATAAAAATATGTATCTCCAAAATAATATTTGATTAGTTGAAACAGTTAATATGAAAAGGCCCCATATTGATGAAAATAACGTTAAGTATTTGATACTTTGGGCTTTATTAAGCCAGATTTTCCCTTATTCCAAAAAAGTCTCTCTGTGCCAAATTCTTCCTCTGTAAAAGAGCTTGTATGTAACTTTTTTTTTTTTTTTTTTCCCCCAGACAGTGCTGTCCTCAGGGACAGGGCTCACTCTTCTCTTTTCAGAAGGTGCTACATTGCATTCTGTTACAATAGTAATAGAAACAAATCATAAGAAATTTTCAGTGTTAGTAGAAAAAAGTGCATTTGCATCTTCAGAGACTTTTCTTGCAAATACAGTTTGCCTTGTCTTACTTTACAGCATGGAAAATTTTAAAAATACTTAGAGATTAAAATATACAAGCCTTTTTCTTCAAATTTTTCATGCCACTATTATTTACTACTGGTTCAATGAAAATTGTACAATGTTCATTTTTTTAAAAAAAACTAAAATATTGGGCTTTCTACTGGTTCTAGGGTTGGAACTTTTTGTTCATTGAGGATAGGATAAAGAAAGGGTAGAGGAGAATACTACAGGGTGTTCTATATCTGTCATCCTTTATGCTTCTGGATATTACCTGTTGGTTACAGGTATAAGAGAGGTCTAAGATCATAGCATTTTTGTTATCTAGAAAAGTACCTTGACGTGATTTGGTGTATGATGAGATGCAAGATTTGCTCTGTTATTCTGATTAAAAGTCATTGATCAAAAGGAATGGTCAGGTATTACCTTTGTGCAAGGCTTAGCAACTGAGTATTCCTAGTCACATGGTAAAAGGGCATACCAGGTCATCCATTTCGTTTCAGCATGGGCTGGATGAAACCCTCACTATAACTGGTCATTGCCTTCCAGCTGGCTTGCCATAAATAAGCTAGTGGCTAACATATCCTATTTATACTTGCCTGACCTGAAGCTGTTCTTACCTGTAGCAGTGTAAGACACAGGCGATGCAACAGAAATTAAACTTTCATAAAGCAGCAGGAAGAAAGGTAGCTGTAAGGTCTCTGAAGCTGAGAAAGAAGAATTAGAAGAGTAGAAGGTGGAGGGTTTCTCTGTGTCCCACTTTGCCCATTCCTCACATAGGTGCTTAGTTCTTCATGATCTTTATTCATGACTTTCATTTATAATTTACTAGAAATCTGAAACAGTTTTAATCATCCCAAAAACCCCAAACCAACCAACCAACTAAAGCTTCTAAAAATTATAAGTGATGCAACTGTCATGGAACTTTGCATTTCATTGCCAGATAATAAGTTAGAAAAGAGAGCCAGTATTGTTTATATCAAAACTTAATTTTGCCAACATAACCAAATACACTCACCTTCAGCTGAAGATTCACACTCAGTGTTTACTGAAATCTGCATAGCTATATGCACACAACAGAAAGGGAAATTATTTTGCTTCCTTTTCTTCTGTATACAGTTGTGTGCAATACACTATGTAACAGGCTTGTTTTAATCAGTTACCCTGCCAGTTAGCACTGTGACCTTTACAGGATTCCCTTGGCTTTTTTTTTGTGAGAGGCAGATGTCAGTATCAGTGGTTAACTATGCTATATGATTTTTCCTTGGAAGACAGACAAACCATAAAACTGTTCATCAGAGAAAATGTATCTGTTACTTATGATGTCATCATTTTACTTGTCAAAGCCCACAGCATATGTCAATAACAGTTAGGTTACCTTAGGTGGTGAAACTGTTCTGACTTAGGATTTATTAGAAGGTAAAAAATAAAATCTACCTCTAAGCTGTGCAATTTTGAATAAGCAAAGGATTACTTTGAATATATATATATAAAAGTAATACAGCACTTGTGTGTTCATTGCTAATAAAACACTACCATGCTGTTTCTACAAAGCATATGATTTTGAAAAGCATATTTAATCGTAAGTGCAAGGGTGTACTTACTATGAATCATATGCCTAAACAGAATTATTTAAGATACAGTTAAGTACCAATAATTATGGAAACAATAAAACGTCACATTTTTGTTATTGTTTTATTACATGACTATAATAGAGATTTCAGCATCTTCAGTAACAAAGTGAATTATCAGTGACTACATTACACTAGGAGTATGGTGAGTACTATTTTCCACTAAGTATGACATGGTAAGAAAGTTACCATAAATTTTATTTCACTGCTACATGAAGGGTGTGGAATTACCTGTTATAACACACAGAGATCTGATTCCCCAAGTTTTCAGGAATCACTTCTTCAGGAGGAAAAGAGTAGCTTTTAATTAAAACAGTTAAAACCAATAGGTTTTAATGACTAGTTAATAAAGTGTGTAATAAACTTATTTCTTAGATGTGTCTAAATTAGAAATCCTACATGTGGAACCACTCTCTTCCTAGTGAAGTAAAAACCTAGAGCTTTATGGAGCTTGTCCAAATAAAGTTCAATACTGAGCATCTTACAGAGTTTACAAATCACACAGCTGTAGCGGGTGGCAGGGAGAATGGTTTTCCGCAAATGAAGTAATATAGTTTATGCTGCAGGGCTCTTGGAGCCCGTGGGAAGTCAGATCCTTTTGCATTTCTGTGCAAATTGTCTGTAATGGGAGCTGTCAGGTTTCCCCCAGATTAGGTCTTCACTTCTGGGCCTGTCCACCCGTACAGTCCAAAGGCACAGTTTGGATTTTTGAATAACCAAACAACCTGCCAGCAATGCAGTGTGCTGCCCACACTCCAAGCACATAGATAGGCATTTTCATAATGCAGGATCAAGGCAATTAGTTTTTCCTTTTTCCAGTGTAGAGCTAGACTCACAGTTGCAGCTATTCTAAGTCAGTGTTTCACTGGATACATCTTAAGTACAAAGGCCTAATTTCCAGTTTACTCCCAAGTACTTCAGCTACTTGGCATTTCTGGGGTATGTGTCTACTTAGTCATTTCATTAGGTGTGTGTGTGCAAGTTGGGGACCCTGGCCAGGGCTTCACCAGAACTGAGAAAAGTGTATTTTAAAGGGGATCATTGTGTACAGTGTCTAGGAGAAAGCTAGGTGGTGTTAGTGGTAGTATGCAACGTCCGAGCTACTCTACCAGTTTTCCTGACCTGAAAGATTACTCTTTTCTTAATACAATTTTCACATCTACTGCCCTTAAGCTACTAAAGACCCCTGGTCAGCTGGAGCATCCTACTACAAAACCATGTTTTAAAGGATATTCTGTTTGTGAGGCACAAGTTGTGGACCAAAAACAGATCATACTGGTTCAGGGTGCCATTTCTAATACTAAGAATTGTTTTGAAATAAAATGTCAGTTCTCAGTGTCATGTCTCAGTCTAGTGCTTCCATGTATCATTTTCACAGGCAGAGGCCCATGAGGAGTTTGGTGTGGAAACAGACTGCTTGGAAATGTCCCTAAATGGGGACAAGCCCTATATTTTCTTTGTAACTAAATTAAACCATGACTATCCTACCAATGTTGTATTGTGGATAAAGTACTTAAGAACTTATATGTTCTGTTTTTCAAAGATAAAGCACCAAGTAAAAGTGCCATTTTATCTTTTTTTTCCTCTTGTACATATATATATTTTTTTTAAAGAGACATTTTCTGGAACCTAATTTGGATTGAGGTAATCATTAGTGTTCCTCAGTATTGCTGATTAAATACAGTAAACTCACTGTTTAAGACAAGAAGATCAGTGCATTATTTCTAGATAGCAAAGACCATCCATCACTATAATGATTCAATATTCTCCAG
This sequence comes from Merops nubicus, assembly GCF_000691845.1. Classification (NCBI taxonomy): domain Eukaryota; kingdom Metazoa; phylum Chordata; class Aves; order Coraciiformes; family Meropidae; genus Merops; species Merops nubicus. The sequence goes on along the minus strand of NW_008631436.1, from coordinate 14,944 downwards.
TGTTTTAAATTCAACTACTTTAACCTTTGCGAATAGCTGTTTTGCATAATGCTCTTTCACTGTCTTTTAACCATTCTAAGTGACCATTTGTCTTCCAAGTGTCCTGTCAGGTACACTGAAGATATTTCTTTCTATGCAGTATTACAGAAAAATCATTATGTAGAGATCATTATATATAAATGGAACTTCAGTTAAATGACTTTAATGCTGTGACACAAAGTGACATGAGATCTGAAACTCAAAGCTGAATCTTGAAGCCAGGCATGGAGTAATGCCAACATGAAGGAAGAAAGTGCAGTGTCTAAGGGAATCTGTGTTGACCTAAAGGTTGGCTACCTGTCTTTTGCTACCTGGGCAATGACTCAAAGAGTATATTAAGCTTAGATTATTTGTTTTTTCTTAACTTTTTTTTAATTTTTTTTTTTTTTTTTACTGAACAAATTTTATGAGTTACCTTAAAAGCAGAAAGAGAAAGGAAAAAAAAAAAACAACTTTTTTTCAGTCATGTCAATAAATATAGATCACATAAAAGCTTGATGTGAACCTTTCCATTGACTTAGCCAAATGCAATTGGATGGAATTCTGTTTTAGGAGAGCAGTCCAAGTGTTCCCTAGAAGCTCTTCGGGCTTCTTGGCAATGAAGCTCCAACTCGCCTATTTTTATGCTAAAATGTCATGGAGACACTAATTGGAACAAAATTAATTCTGCATCTCTACAATTAGCATAAAATAGATATGTTTGTTTTCATGTTTTTCATTATACTTCAGGTGAGTTTTGAGCACATTCCGCTGAGCCACATATCCAGCAAATTTAATCACAGATACAATCTTAGAGGAAACTGAGCAAGATTATTTCTGAAGAGAATCAGTAGTCTTTAGTGACTTTGGATCCCTCGCAGTGAGAGCATATTTTTGTGAGAGACCCACAAGGATTTTTACTGTCTTGGGAACCTGATAATACAAATTTGTGTTGTTGATGTACCTCTACACAGAGGCACTGAATTAGGAGGCAATATGGGAACTGGCAATAGATAATGCTTGCCAGTAAAGTAGTCTGCATTCATATGTAGTTCACAGACAAATCATCTTGTCTTATGTAACTGAAGAGAACACATGCTGTTCAAAAATCGCACAGAGATCTGCTTCATTGTTTGCTTGAGTTGTACCTGATTACATCTCATAGTGTGAAGCTCAGTAAAAAAAAAAAACAAAACAACTGGTTACAGTAGTACTTTCAAAGTCACAATTCTCCACAAAAATAAGATAATCCAAATTACATTTTATCTTATAAAATATTTCATATGGAAATGTATGCACATATGCTGTCACGGTCCACTCAGCTCAGTGGACGAGAGATGGTTTGTTTGCTGCAATCTCAAAGTGCAAAAGAAAATCCAAAAGGAGGGTTTTACTTCAATCAAACAGTGAAACTTTATTGTTTGCCCATAAAGTGGCATGCGATAGGTAAAAGTGTGACAGGAAAGGTAAAGTAAAGAGGGGAAAGAGAATAATAGCTACCACCGTGGGTTCAAGGTGTACCTATGGTCCCAGGTCCCTGCAACGTCCCACTGGTCCTTCTGATCGTCGTGATCCTCGATGGGGAAAAGCTTCTCTCTATAGGTTGCTAAGAAGCCATCTTTTATGCTAAGTGATGCACCTTGCTCCTCCTCTGTCCCATGGACTCCTGCCAGTCTCTGCCTTCTTCCTGTTGATCTTTGCCATCTCGAGCGAGGCTACCACACATTCTCGAGGAGTGTCCGAGGCGTGGTCTGCCTTAGAGGCAGGTAGCTTTTGGCCAGGAGGTGTATTTTCATGTTATAATGATATTATAATGAGCAAAGTTCACCTAAGTCCATGATTTCTTTATCAGTGCCAAGATATCCATCTTCCTTAACAATAGCTAAGCAGTTGAATTTAGCAGGTCCTGTTCCTCCAGGTAACGCAGAACAGGTCGGTACAGTACATGGCACAGCACTAGGCACCTCATGACACAGTCACAGTACACTTCACAGTAGAGCAGACTTCATGCCATGCAGTTCTGGCTCCATCCCGAGGTCTGCACCTTTGTATCCATAGGAACCACATTCCATTCCAGGGATCGGCAACTGCATTTCAGGTAGGCTGCTGTAGACTCTTGTCAAGATGTTACCTGAAGTTTCAGGGTACCTGATTGTCCAAGTTTCTGATGACAAGGTTGAGACAATATTCCTCTTCTGACTAACTCTTACATATGCTTTCAACAGTATCTTAATGTGCAGTAATTCTAACGGTATAGGACAGAGAGAACAAAATGTACACCTCTAGACAAATCATGAAATAAAGGAAAAAATAATTCAGAGAATTTGTCAAATATCACATTTACTACTATTTGATTAGTGGGAGGGTGGGGAAGGAAGGAATTCAATGGGATTATATTGAAGAAAAATGCCAAAATTAGGCAAATTATTTTAATCAATAATGCAGCCAGCTCTGCTATGGACACAAGGTAGATCACTTAAAAGAGACACGTCTATTCATGTGCTTGTGTTTATTCATTTATATTTGAGTCTATTTGTATTTATGCTTTTCAGAAAGCTTTGTAATGCTTCATGGAGCACTGAAGAGAATGAAATAATGAAAGATCTTGCCTTCTCTTGAATAGATTAATTCCTCAATGTTGTAAATACAGTTAAAAGATCAAATATTATGTTGTTTTTAACTCTAAATGTGTCCAGATGATAAAAAGTAGGGGAAAAAAAAACTAAATGGAAAGACAAGTACTGAAATATTCAGTCCTGAAATGCACGATTCTGAGGAATGTGTAGTCTGGAGATCTGGGTTTAGCAGTCAGAGTTGAGGTAAATCTTCATAGTGCAATATTTGACCATTATTGTAGATGAACTGAACTCTATTAATATACTTGTATTTCAGCTATGGTAGTAATACTATATCAAGATTGTTGCTACAAAAAAATAATTTCAATATTGGAGTCTAAATCATGAGAAATTTTTTTTTTTCTATGCTAAAGTAGTCATGTTGAACAATGTTGATAATTACACATACATGGTATCTTTTTACTTTTTCCATTGCCTTCAGTATTCAGTAGACACTGAATCTGGCCTATCACAAACTAACTGCAAATTACACATGTGCGCTTGAGAATACTTCACATTCAAACTTGCAGCTGAAAGTGAGGTTTTTTTTGTTGTTGTTGTTGCTTAGTAGTAAATCTTTGGAAAATAAGGTTTATAATTAAAGTGCTGACGCAGCTGTAACTGTAGAGGCATAAACAGTGTGGCTATAAATAGTGCAGTAACTGCAGTGGCAGACTTTTCAGAGTGGTTTATATAGGACAGCTAGGCTGTGGCAGCTGATGCATTGGAAGAAATTTTGAGGTCTGCTGATCAAATCCTTTTTGATGTTATTGTTAAATCTTTTTCTTCCTCAGCAAGAGCTGGCATTATTCTTGTGTCTTGTTGTGGGGACATTGCTTGAAATGGACAATCTCAATTTAGCTAGAACACACATCTAAATTTTAGTAAAAGAACAAATTATGCCTGAACAAAACTTGGCCTTGACATTTAAAATTACACCATTGTTGATTATACTCTATGGTATTTAAAGACGTAGAGGACTTTGAAAGGGGAGTGAGTTCACTAGAATATTCACAAAATTCAGCATAAGTGGTAAGAAATAATGGAGGCATTGGCTAGAGTTAATGTTACTGGAGGTTAATCTGGGACAAGTAATGTACTATGTAAGCTTTAAGTATCTAAAGTTCTCATGAAGAAACCAAAAAGTATAGCTTAATAAATTAAAACCAGCATTTAGTACATGCTCTGATGCCAAGCTATGCTGTTTGACATCAGTTAATATGTTATACAAGAAGATGTATCAGTGTTGTTTTTCTTTTTAGAACTACTATTTCTCCCTTAGTTGTCAAATCATTCCTGTCACACACTATCATGGAGCATTTTGTGATAGAAATCAATCATTTTCTTTTTTTCCGGAAAAAAATTGTTAAAAGAATCCAGTGACATAATGGTGGTCTATAGTAATGTATCTTCTGTTAGCTAGACAATGCAGCACCAAATGCACTTTAGGACCAAATTTACCCTGCTTTTTTTTCCGTCTTTCCTTTCATCCTACCTACCGTCTTCTTTTGCGTTACAGAGGATAGTAGCTGAGGCTTGATTGTCTGTCAATATGCAGGTTTAGGCACCAGTGTGGGATCATCTGTAATGTTTAACTGTTACAACTTGGTCTCGTGGCCAGCTGGTGGTGTCTAGGTATAGTTTGAGACATACTGTAGGCCAGGGGCTGTTGCCTGTACACAACATGTAAAAAGCCATCCTGTCTCATGGGGAAGGGAATTAAGCCGTGAAGCTCTGCCATGTCACAAGACCTCAGGTTTCAGGAGCATACTCTGCCTGTTTTACTTAGAGGAGGCACAGGTGGCCCTAGGGGAAAAAACACCAGAATTCAAACATAGGTGCAGAAGTCAATTAAACATCTGGTTCTAGGGTAGTTCAGTGCACTAATTTTGTCATTTGTTAAACCATTGCACATACATGAATGATCACATTTATATAGGAAGATGCAAGAAACTTAAGATTCAGTTCTACATGCTCCTAAATGAGATTCAGACAGTTTCCCTTACAAACAATAGTGTAAGTAATTTGACATCTGGGTTCTTTGATAGACACTATTAAAATTGGAATAAAATTAAATCTTCTGCATTGGACCAAAATGAATTCAGTTGTGTTGATCTCTGTATTGGCCTAAGATTCATTTGCACTGGAGATGCTATTCTGGCCACTGATTGCTATGTACCATGAATTATCTCAGCAGATTGGTTAATCTTTTACTAGGTACAAAGAATGACATTCTGGTGCCAAGCACCCACATAATTATTTATTAAAAAGAGAGACACACTGGTGGGAATAAAAGGATGTTTCAAGGCAGTAAAAGTGATTGTTGGAAGGAAACCCCAACAACAAAGACTGGATAAATTACAGCACTTAGAAATTAAACCAAAAGAGTTTTAAATACATCATGGACTGTTCTTGCAGTTTCAAGTAATGGTTGCTATGGGTGACCAAGAAATGAAACCAATCATGGCATTGTAATTTAAAACTAAAACAGCTAGCAAAATATTTCCTCTCAAGTCTGTTGTCTCAGAAGTAAATGAAAAGGTTGGGAGACTTTCTATTTTCTTCTGAGACAACATGGACTGCTTGAACTAGGGAACATATTAATGTTTTCACCACAGCTTTCTATTACATGTCAGGAACTCCATTCCAGGATATCACACTGGAGATGATGAAAAAAGACAGATGATAGAATGAAATGGTTGAACCTAACACAAAATAATCAACCATCTTTATATTTCCACTTTACATTATATCAGGAATCTTGATTGCATTCTATAGGTGGTGGTATTTCACCTAAAAATAACAGCTGCTGGAATGTACACGGCTGTCCACACAGTTACAGTTCAAAATGTTAAGGATCTGTGTGTATGTAAGCCACTCATAGTAAAGCGCCATTTTTTTCTGTTGAAATAAACAATGGTAACCTTGGCCAGGCATATACAATTTGTGACTAAGATTTACCAATAGCTACAAATTTAGAGAGCAGGGGAAGATAAGGGGAGTTTGAAAATGTTTCTTGTTCTAGCAGGAATTCCTGTGAGAAGCAATATGGTCATAGTAATAACATCCTGATAAGGAAATGTTCAACAAACTGGTGTCCTCTATGGTTATTCTGACACAGACCACAGTTTTGGAGGAACTGGGAGAGAGAATTATATTTGCATCACATGCCTCAATTATACATTATATGAGTCTTTGCATGATTACAAACATACTTTATAGACTTTCCTTAATGATCCATACATTATTATTGTACCTTTAATAAGTTTGATAGGCTTGTTGCTCTTTTCCTGGTAGTTAACTCAAAACAGTTAATACAATAAGTGCCACAAAATAGCAATTTTAAAACCCCTGGAGTTTTAAGATTAAGGATCCCAGTACAATAAATTGAAAAGAAAAAAAAAAAAAACAACTCAAGGTATTATGGAAAAAACTCTCAGAAACAGAAATCAGTGGATACTTACTTTTCTGAAAGAGGATTTTGGCCACCCTTCCTTGCTCAAGTGCATTGTTCCCAGAGTGCTCCCTGTAACAAGGATGATTGTGGTAATCCAGCACAATGCATAAAGACCATAGACATCACATTTATACTTTATTTTCAGTCAACACTAACCAACCACCCTTTTTATTTTTAATTAAAAGAAAGAACAAATCACTATAGTGCACAGGGTCCTTCACAATGTGTCTTCATTAAGACTTCGATTTTGCCAGGTACTTGGCAAAGGGAGCTAGAGGTGTAAAGGGATTTTGAAAACATCCAGAGACACTTAAAATAACCTGAACTAAGCCAACCAAAGTTTTAAATAAGGAAGAACCTGAAGTCATTGGAACTGTGGAACTTGGCAATCAAACAGCAGGGAGACCTTTTACCAGTAATTATTTTAACATTAGCCACAATCAGTGAGAAAATAGCAGAAAGTGCTTTTCTTCACAACTATGGCTTCCAAGATACACTGTTGTGTGCTCTTTCGTGCCAAGCTTTAATAGGAAATATGATGATAAATGACATATTTTGCTAATGTTTTTAAGACTGCCAATATTAAAAGAGTGTTTCTCATTAATAATTTTGTAGCATTTGAGAAATCTGAATGTGTAGGATATAAAAAAAAAAAAAAGTTTAAAAAAATGAAGGAACCAATTTCCTTTGGAGATACTTTCTCAGCCAGAAATACCAGTTTTTCTTGCTTTTGATTCTTTACAGTTCTACAGCTATAAAGTAGGTGTCCAAGCTAATTCTGTCTACTGTTTCCTATCTTCTTAAAGAAAATGCTATGCATTTGTTGATTTTAGATGCCCAGTGTGGAAAACGGGGGTTTTAGTGCCCCCCTCCCTTCCTATCCTGTCCCTTCCCTTTTGTGAAAACAGTTAAATATGAAAGCAAAAGATTTAAATTGCACTGCTCTATAGATGACTACATGATGCATTTTACCAATTTCATAACAGATTTCATTAACCATGGGCAATTATTTTCAACAACAGCAGGATCTCTTGGGAAGCTGTGCCTGATCTTCCAGGTATGACAAGATTTAACTTACTACAATGCAAGTTGAGATGACATCTTTCTTTAGTAGTTTCCTACTTTGAACAGTTGCTGTGGAGGAAGCTTAAGGAAGAAAATGAAAACAGCAAGTAAGAAAATCACATACCTACACCTGTAGGAAACTCAGATACTTTCTGTTTTATTTTACATGGAATTCAACAGATTTCCACAGTTAAGACTTGATTTCTCAAGAGCTTATCTGGTCATGTTGCTTATTTTCTGTGTGATGTTATAGTTTTCTCTTCAAGGCTTCATAAATGTTTCAGAAGCAAGAAATGAGGTTCTAAGCCATACAGGCACTGAAACATAGACACTGAATTTTTGTTTCTATATAAATACTAAAAAATGAAAACCAGTTAGCACAAAATGCATATTAAGAAACCTTCTTCATAATTTTAGGAGTTGTGAATGTGTACTGAAGTAAAAGGCAGAACATATATGCACAATGTTTAATGAAACTAGTGTGAACATTTCAGTGGTACAGATAAGAGCTCCTCTGTGGTGCCTGGAGCTGTTTTTTTTGTGAAACCATGTCATGGAAATATTTTCTGAGAAAAAGATACCTATTTTAATATTTTTATATTAAATAGGGACAAGAAGCTAACATTTAATATTAAATAACACAAGGGAGCTAACATTTTACTAATACAGATTTTCACAGACCTTATTGTGGCCTTTCAATACTATAAAGGGGGTCTACAAGAAAAATGAGGATAATCTTTTTAACAGGGACAAGGGGTAATGGTTTTAAAACAAAGGAGGGTAGATTTAGACTTGATATCAGGAAGAAATATTTCACAATGAAGTTGGTGAAACACTGGAAGAGATTGCCCAGAGAAGTAATAGAGGCCACATCCCTGGAAACATTCAGTCAGGTTGGATGAGTTTCTGAGCAACCTGATCTAGTTTAAGATGTCCCTGCTAAGTGCAAAGGGGATTGGTCTAGATGATCTTAATGACCCCTTCCAAACCAAACCATTCAATAATTCTATGATTACTAATGTGATGTCAGGATTTTTTTTTTTATTTTTATTAGTTAAAGATCAGAGTAGGAATGTGCATATAACTTTATACTTAATAAATGGTATTGTCTGTGCAGAAGACATTTCTTTCAAGATAAAGAAATGTGAGAACTAATTTGATGAATATGAAGGCAATTAGGAGGTGTCTCATTCACTGAGCTCAGATTTCACAACAAAATTATCATGCTAAAAAAATCAACCTTTAAAACCCAGAAAAAAAAATCACATCTGAAAAGAAAGCAGATGGTATGTTATGGTGTAGTATGTATGGAGTATGTTTGGTAAATTTTATGTTAATGTTTTGTAGGTTTCCTCAGCATAAGATTAGATCAGATATGCCACCTTACTCTTCTGTTCTGTATTTTAAGGTGCACCTTACCATGTAACTTTTATTTCATCAGGTTTGAGGTTCTCTTTTGTTCTTTAAAGTGAGAGACAGGTCAGTTAATCTTCTTTGCAGTGCACTGGGGGAGAGGTGAGGTATACTCTTTTCCACATATCTGGGTACTGTATTACTGCCAGTCTGTCCTATTCCTCTGGGAAAACCTACTGTTCAGAAGATCAACCCTGTGAATTCAAGCTAGTGTCAAATATTAACAGTGAATTAAAACTGCAGGTAAAAATGGTGACAGTGGCATATTCCTGTCACTGGGCTTGACAGGAAATTTATTTTGCTGTAGCTGAAAAGTAATTAACCTCCACTGTGAGAAATTCTATTACTAGTAGCTATTCTGCCATGCAAAGTACACTACATGGAAATGTTACAGGCCATCAAGCAGAAAAGGCAGATTTGTCTGCATTTTAAACTACAGCTGCCCACCGCCCCCCTTTCCATTCTTATTCTCTCTCTCCTCTCATTCTGTCTTCACTGAAGCTAGAAATTGAGATGCACATGTGGTAGAAAAAAAATGGTATAAGACATAAGGATTTTCAGAAGGTATTTACAGAAGTTAATTTCTGTGTGTGTGTGTGATAGTAGAATTGTGTTCCTTTTAACAAAACCTAGCTTTTATGGGAGAAATTTAGCAATCATCTAGATTGGCTTTCAAATCAGAATAACTTTGTTGCAGACATGCATAGGAAAATGTCAACATATCAGCCGACAGGACTCTTCTCATCTTGCTCTCCCTTACACTCTGCTGCTGGTGGTGAAAAGGCAAATCATCCTTTTTGAAAAGGGACAAAAAATCCTCTGACACTCAGAACTAGAACTGTATTCTGAGGGGGGATGTTAAGCTTTCTGAAGTACATGTGATGATCATACTTTACAAAATATGGTTGCAAAAGCAGAAGAAACCTGCCAGCTTCTCTGTGAACTTTTGCCTCCCTGAGAAAACTAGCATTTTTGGAGAGAGGAAAACTTTTATCAAGCTCTTGGTGAGACCCCACCTGGAGTACTGCAACCAGGTCTGGAGCCCCTATTACAAGAGGGACGTGGACCTGCTGGAGCGTGTCCAGAGAAGGGCCACCAGAATGATCCGAGGGCTGGAGCCGCTCTCCTATGAGGACAGACTGAGAGAGTTCAGGCTGTCCAGTCTGGAGAAGAGAAGGCTCCGAGGTGACCTTATTGTGGCCTTCCAGTATCTTAAGGGGGCCTACAAGAAAGCCGGGGAGGGACTTTTTAGGATATCGGGTAATGATAGGACTAGGGGGAATGGAGCAAAGCTGGAAGTGGGTAGATTCAGACTGGACGTGAGGAGGAAGTTCTTCACCATGAGAGTGGTGAGACCCTGGCATGGGTTGTCTGGGGAGGTGGTTGAGGCCCCATCCCTGGGGGTCTTGAAGGCCAGGCTGGATGAGGCTCTGGGCAGCCTGATCTAGTGTGAGGATTGTAATGATCCCTGCTCATGCCAGAGGGGTTGGAACTGGGTGATCCTTGTGGTTCCCTCCAACCCTGACAGATTATGATTCTGTCTTAGCAGGGGACTTAGTAGTGTTGCTTGATGGTTGGACTTGATGATCTTGGAGGTCTCTTCCAAGCTAAATGATTCTATGATTCTTCCCTTTGAGATCAGTGTCTGTCAAAAGTCATTAAGTGAGACAGAGAATCCACCAGTGTCTGACAGAGGGAAAGTTCAGATGAAAAACAAAATTGCTTCTCTGTCCCAGAAAGATATTTGCCTGGTTTCCTCTTCATGCCATAGTTATACTATGAACTGATTGTGGTGGGTTACTGTATTTTGGAAGCCAAAAAAAACCCCAAATCTACTGAAAATTACAGGGGAAGAAAATCTTGAGTATTACAGACTAATGGTTTTGTCCAATTGCTTTGCAAGCAAGTTTGTGAGTGACAGCTACACGTTAACAGCATGCTATCCTCCTCTCTCTCAGAAAGCAGTGGTGTCTACAACATTGCACCTGTAAAATGACTTGAACTTAATGGTGGACTGTGGAGAAAAAAAAATACATCTTTAGATCTACATTTTAAAGTGACAGTGCACTCTGGGATTCCAGATTACTGTTATTAATGAAATAATGTTTAATACTTTTCTAGTAGGGGTTTCTGAATCATGCTCCATTTAAAAGAGATTTTGCTTCTTTATTAAAAAAAATGAAAAAAATTTCTGGGAACAAATAATTGAAGTTTACAATGTACCACCAATGAATCTATTGAAAGGTCTTTTATTCTCTTTTTACAAACCCTCTGTGATCAAAAATCAGAAAATATAGGTGCTAAAAATGAGTAATGGACCATAGCGGGGCTGTCTAATGATTTCTATATTAACAACAACTATCAAAACAACTCCAATCAAAGTCTGAAGTCAACAGTTTACCTTAGAGATCTATAAACAAAACAAAGCAAGAAGAAGTTGAGGGAATTTGTCTCAGACAAAAGACTACAAAAACATGAACACTAGGAGTCTGGCATTTAGTGTGATACAGTTTTGAAAACTACAAAAATGACTTTTACAAGGAGGTGGCTACCATGGTGTTGTGGTTTGAGACTTGGAATGGGGTCATGACCTTCCAGCAACTGGGAGGACCCCGGGTGGGGGTGAACCATTGTATTCCCTCCCCTTCCCACACACACTCTGATAAGAGGCAGGGAGTGGTTTCTAATTTCACTCCTGCCTTGGAGCTCGGAGAGGAAAGTTCTCCTTTCACTCCGTGGGACCCTGGAACCATTTCTGAGGGTTTTGTATATTTTATTTTTTGTATTATTCCCCTAATCTTTGTATATATTATTTTCCTTACCTCCCTTTCTTTTTTTCTGTTCCTTGTTGAACAATATACTTCATTTTTTTTTCAAAAGTGTCTCTCTCGGTGGAGGGGGAGAGGCGAGTACATAGTTCTGTTCCATGTGGGTCCTGCCCTGAACCCCTTTTTACACAGAACCAAGACACATGGGAAAATTCATTCCACAATGTGGCTATGTATCTACACAAATATATATAATATGCAAACATATATTTGCATTAATATATTTTGTGCAAGGAACATCACTTAAGTATTCGAACTTAAATAGTGGAGCTTTTATCTAAATTGTTTTCATGTTTAATCTTTGTGGTGATTCAGACTTAAGAGTCAAAATTATCCGTGTGGCTGGCTACTGATGCAGAAATGTATCCAGGATGGATTATTGCTCAAACAATTTTCATTACATATTTTAATGCTAGACAGAGTAATTTGTGTGGACAAAACTAGTGCATATCATCTTCCATGGCATTTTACAAAGGGGGCAGAAATTTGCTGAGATTCTGAAAACTCAGTGAGTTGCCTGTGTTTTGTCAAAGGATGTTTCCCGTGGCTCCCATCTCCCAGTTTTGTTATAACGACAGTGAGCTGGAGCTTTGGGTAAGATCAAAAGATGGCAAGGTTCACTCCTATCCTCAGATGTACAGAAAACACCTCAGCTGGTATTCTGATGAGTTGTATGTAGTAGGATAGTTCTTCAGTTTTCTCTCTCAGTAGCAACAAGCCAGATCAAACACAGCTCTCATACTTATTTGCATTTTGTCATCTAGACTTCTGTCCTTAATTCCTGGCTTGTGCCTTTGATATTTAAAATTCCATGTTGATCTTCCACCCAAGTCCCCAAAAGGCCATGCCTAGCTCCCAGAAATAGACCCAACTCTGTTCATGCTATCAGGAAGCTTACTCACAACCTTATTCACATTATAGATACTTTCTAGGTACTGTTCCAGAATTTAAAAGGCATAAATCTAGATTACAGCCCAGATTAGTGCCATAGTTTCTTGCTTTGACATCTTCAACCAACCTTTTGGACAGGAGGTAAGGGAGCTTACAGTGATACGCTTGAAATACCTTTCATTGTGAAAGGAACAAACTCTTGCCCACTAACTATATCTCATTGTCAAGTATTACTATAAATGAGTTGAAAAAGCGAGTCTGAAATAAATGGATTTGATATGTGCAGTCACATATTTATGCTATCTCAGGAAACAGGGATAACAGTTTAAGCCATTTTTTTTTTTTCCCAGCTACAGTAAACAAGTCTTTGCTTGCTTACCTCTGGAAACAAGATGTTTGGAGTAACCTGTTCCCCTTAACAACTCATTATTAATAGTTTGGCCAAAATCTACTTCATTCAGTATGTGAATCCAAATTACTCAGAACTGTAAATTGACCAGTCCCTGCAGCTCTTGCACTAGTGTCTTGAAGGTACAGCTCCCCACTGCTTTCAAAACTTTTACAGTTTCACATGGCACCATCTGAAATGTTATAAAAGAAAGCTGGTACCCAATTTCTTCACCAACATTTTGTTTTCACTTGGGAACTTCTTCATTACTTGTGTTTAGATTTTTTTTGTTCATTTATATGAAGCAGTAATATCCCCTCTCAGTTTTCATTGTTTTAGGTTAAATATGCATGTACTTGTGAAGATGTATTTTAGCATGAGTCTATGTAGGTGTACATGCTGGGGATATGTAGAACAATTTGTGGTCCTGAAAGAACAAAGAAAATATAATTTTTTAGATAGTTGTGAAGCATCAAATAAAATGTCACAAAACTTTTAGCTTCTTAAAAAAAAAAAAAAAAGCCCAACAACAAAATGAAGTGAAACCTATTCTCAATTATGCTGTTTTCTCATGCAAGTACTATCATTTGGAAGTTTAAAACTCAAATCACTTTGCATTAAATAGCATCACAAATTAAATACCAAGGGGAAAATCCTTGCATGTTACCATCAAGCCTGTTCCACATACATTTTTTGGTTTTAGCACAACAGAGAGAAAATATACTTGATATTTTTGTGCATACAGAATTCATTATCAGATGTCAGCATCAGAAGGTCAGTAGTGGTGTCTTCTGTAGTTTTATAAAGTAATTGAATGATTTGGATGTCATACTTCTTATCCAGGGATAGCTGGCTTAAAAAAAAGTATGCGATGGCAAAGTAATCGTTTATCATATACTTTTTCACTTTCCCAGAGGGAAAAAAAAAAAAAAAAATCTGTTTTTTGTTAGGAAAAATTCAATAACTAAAAATTTTTGGGTTTTCAGTAATAATTATTCCTTCTAAAAATAGTAGGAAAAATCATTGTGTCTTCATAAGATATGTAAGAGGAAATATCACATGCTGAAGTTTTACTTTCTACACAAATGATGTAATCTTCTCTCACTATTCTGCAGACCTTTTTCTAATCCTGAGATTAGTAAAATGAAAATCTTGCCTGGCTGGAGGAGGATTGTTTAATCTGAGGAAAGATCTTAGGCAATAGAAAATGCTACCTTACATATATGTGACAAAAGTCTTCCACTGGAACATTGTGCAGAAGATTCTTCAATGAGGTGTTTTAGAAATCTCAACCAACTAGTGAAGCTTGGAACACTCACTGAAGCTGTTGCTGTGTGTTAGGTTCACAGGCAGCAACTACTGACAGTGTTTCAGGAACATTTAAATCTAGATGTAGTCACACACTAAACCCCAAATATTAATTGAGGAAAAAACAAATTGGGAAGCAATGAAAAAGCAGGGGGGTAGTCTGCTCATCCTGCCTCAGAAGAACACTTTCTGGAGGTACCTCATGAAATTAATCTTCATTGTATGAGAGGAATTTTAAAAAAAAAAAATCCAGAAGTAACTGAGACTGATTCTGAAAGGCACTAGTGCAATCACACAAGCAGCTCCTGACCTCCCTTCCACTTGTTTATATTCATCATATTTTCTATTCCCTCACTCAAGTACACAACACTTTGGACTGGTTCATCTTTTGCTCATCTACAGCACCTGGCACAAGGATTCCTGGTGTAAGGAAAAAGCTGCTGGCTGGTGCTGGTACTGTCACACACTCCATGGACCCTTTCTAGGTCACAGTTTATCAATTTCATCTTTTCCCCATCTTATAAAAATGCTACATGCTTCCATTGCCTCAAGGGGTTGGCAAGATTTGCATCAATTTCTTGAAGATGGAATAATCTATTTTACACTTTGTTGATTATGTACTCGTACAGTTGGAAAGTAATTCCAGCTGTTTAAAACCATAACCCACCTTTTATAGAATCATAAGATGTTTTAGGCTGAAAGGGACCTCTGGATGTTATCTGGTCCAACCTCCATACACATATAGGGACATCGCTACCTAGGTCAGGTTGGTCAGAGCCCCATCAAGCCTGACCTTGAATGGTTCATGGGATAGAGCCTCCACGACCTCTCTGGGCAGCCCATTCCAGTGATCTATTATCCTTATATTAAAGAACTTTTTTTCTAATACCCAGTCTAATTCTATGCCTTTCTCGTTTAAAACCATTATTCCTTATCCTATCACTACAAACCCTTTTGAATA